>NC_051185.1:79273352-79301507 GCF_013339695.2 Rhipicephalus sanguineus
TACGCCAAATAAAGCGTTTCATCCTCGACACGCCGACTGCTGTTTTCATCGACGTCACGACGAAGAGAAGCATTGGAACGCTCTAATGGGTCGTCCTCTCAAGCGCCTCCTAGTGGGTCACCCTCTTCGCCTATTCTCGGAGCGCACGCCCCCTCGTGCTCGTGCTCGTGAGAGTCTGCGAGTCTGCGCTCTGTCGTTGTGCATCGTCGCCGTTAATCTCGCCGTCAATAAACGTCCTAACAAAGTGGTGGAGAGTGCTGTACCGTCACCACAACTTCGGTCTCCATTCGATGCCCCTGGAGCTTCGATCCCGTACCGTATCATCTACCATGCCGCAAGACGCCGCTCAGCAAACGCCGCCTCCTGCTCCGGCCGCTTGTCCCGGTGTCCCCCGCATCCATGACCCTCCTGTCTTCACCGGCGCGGATGGCACCGACGTGGAGGACTGGCTCGCGATTTATGAACAGGTGAGTGTCCCCAATAAATGGGACGAAGCAGGCAAGCTGAGCAACTTAGTTTTCTACCTCGCGGGTGTGGCAGGCATGTGGTACAACAACCATGCATCCGATTTCCCGACGTGGTCCGATTTCAAGACCGCCATCGTCGACGTGTTTGGCCGCCCTGCCGTCCGTAAGCTGCAAGCCCAACAGCGGTTGCGTGAACGGGCACAACAGGCCGGTGAATCGTTCACGAGCTGCAAAAAAGCCGACGCGAGCATGCCGGAGTCTGACAGAATCAGGAGTGTTCTGAAAGGCATCGACGACGATGCCTTCACCATGCTGCTGGCCAAAAGCCCTCGCACAGTGGCAGAGGTCATCACACTGTGCCAAAGCTACGAGGAGCTGCGCCGGCAGCGCTTGATGACCCGTCGAACCGCCATCACGCGACGCTGATCTCGCGGGCTTGTCGGCCATTTCCGACCACTCCACGTTGCTCGCCGAAATCAAGTCGTTCGTGCGTGAGGAAATTGCCCACCAGATCTCTCTACCGGCTTTCGCTCCACCACAGCGTGTTGACCAGCCGCCCGCTACCCTCATGCCTCCTCTCCGCCGAGCGATTCAGCAGGAAATCGCAGAAGTCATTCCTGAATACCACCAACCGCCTCCAGTGCATGCGCCACTAAGCTACGCGCAAGCTGTAGCCAGGCCGCCCCCAGCGATTCCTGTGGCTGCACCGCGAAGTTACGCCGAAGCCGTCGTCGGACCCCAGGCCTTCGACGCGGCTGTGCCGCCTACGTACGTCGACGTCGTCCCCAGGCCCCGACTTCTGCACCCAATGCCCTCCTATCAGCAGCCGTCTCGTCCGTCCCGTTCTGCGACATGGATGCGACCCCTGAACCGCTGGCGCACTTCCGACAACCGCCCCATCTGCTTCGCGTGCGGTTGCGCCGGTCACGTCGCACGCTACTGCAATCGCATGGAGCCGCCTCGGGTCGCATCAGCCCTGCCCAGCCAATCAAGCAAACCTTATTATGACCAAGCGCCGCCTATGTCACCGACGTCCCGCGCCGCAACATCTACCCGCCGGTCCACCGGTCTCCACGACGTCGCTCACTGTCGCCTATGCGGCCACGTCCGGTCTCACTGACCAGGAAAACTAGTCGTCGCAGTCCACGAGGCAAGGGCTGCGACGCTATCGAACTGCGAAAGCCCTCAGCGACGCCCATGGAACGTGATAGACGTGTTTGTGGACGGTGTTCGCGCATCTGCCCTTATCGACACTGGAGCCGCCGTATCCGTCATGGACGCCAAACTTAGCCGATTACTGCGAAAAGTGACGACGCCACTTTCTGGTCTCTCCCTCCGCACAGCCAGCGCCCAAAGTATTCACCCTACAGCGGTGTGCACCGCCCGCGTCATTATTCAGGATGCTCTGCACGCCGTCGAATTGATCATAATTCCTGCCTGCTCTCACGACGTCATCCTAGGATGGGATTTTCTCTCCCTCCACGACGCCGTCATTCATTGCGCACCAGCCGAAATAGAGCTCTCACCGTTCCCTGATTGGACGCCGGCAGACAATCCATCGGCTGCGGTCAAGGTACATGTCAAAGACGACACCAAGGTGCCTGCAAACTCGTCAACGGCGGTGTCACTCTACTGCGCAAGTCTTTCCGACACCGTTACACTCCTCTCGCCATCGGACCGTGTTTGCACGAGGAAAGGCTTGCTGGTGCCTTTCGCGACCGTGCAGTCACTCAGGGCAGCACCTCTATTTTTGTTATCAATCCATTCCGGTACAGTGTCACGTTGGTGCAAGGGCAATGTCTCGGTAGCGTGGAACCCCTCGAAGACGCACAAGTTATGGACGAACCAGATGAAATGCACTGCCACAATTCCAGTACGCTCGGTGCTGTTTCCACGTCTGGTTCATCACCCGCTGATGTATTTGGTTCCTCCATTGCTGACAACCTTACGCCAGTCCAGCGTTCCCAGCTTTTGGGCCTGTTGGAAGAATTTCGCTCTTCTTTCGATGTCGCTCAAACTTCTATCGGCCGCAACGTCCGCCGTTACGCATCGCATCGACACTGGCACCCAGACGCCACTGCGGCAACGTCCATATCGCGTATCTCCCACAGAACGCCGTGTAATCAACGAGCGAGTCGACGAGATGCTTCGCCGCGATGCTATTCGACCTTCTAACAGCCCCTGGGCGTCGCCTGTCGTTCTTGTGGCGAAGAAGGACGGTTCTGTGCGGTTCTGTGGGGATTACCGACGACTTAACAAGATCACTCGCAAGGACGTGTATCCACTACCGCGAATAGACGACGCGATTGACAGCCTGCAAGGCGCAGAATTCTTTTCATCTCTTGATTTGCGCTCAGGGTACTGGCAAGTACCTATGGCTGATGACGCTCGACCGAAGACCGCCTTTGTCACGCCCGACGGCTTGTACGAATTCAACGTCATGCCATTTGGGCTGTGTAATGCGCCCGCCACCTTTGAGCGCATGATGGATACCGTTCTGCGCAACCTGAAATGGCACACATGCTTATGCTACCTCGACGACGTCGTTGTTTTCGCTCCGGATTTCTCCACGCATCTTCAACGCCTGCGGCATGTTTTGACGCATTTGAGCGAGGCCGGTCTGCAACTGAATCTAAAGAAGTGCCGATTTGCAGCACGACAGCTGACAATACTCGGTTACGTCGTGTCCAAGGACGGTATTCTCCCCGATCCAGCCAGTCTTCGGGCCGTGACCGAGTTCCCCAAACCTACGTCCGTCAAGGAACTGCGCAGTTTCGTAGGTCTCTGTTCCTACTTTCGGCGCTTCATTCGAAACTTCGCGACTATCATATCACCGCTGACGAAGCTCCAAGTAATGGGCCGCTCAATTCGTGGTCGTCAGAGTGCGATGAAGCTTTCGCGAAGCTCCGTCGTTTGTTGACGTCGCCTCCCATACTACCCCACTACGACCCTACGGCTCCTACAGAGGTACACACAGACGCCAGCGGTGTTGGCCTTGGCGCTGTCCTTGCGCAGCGCAAGCCAGGGTTTCCTGAATATGTCATGGCATATGCAAGTTGCACGCTTACCAAAGCCGAGACCATTTACACCATCACCGAAAAGGAATGCCTGGCGATTATCTGGGCCCTTACGAAGTTCCGACCTTATTTGTATGGTCGCCCATTTGATGTCATCACCGACCACCGTGCACTATGCTGGCTGTCATCTTTGAAGGATCCATCAGGCCGCCTCGCCCGCTGGGCACTTCGCCTACAGGACTACGACATCCGCGTGCTGTACCGCAACGGACGCCAGCATGCTGACGCCGACGCACTCTCGCGCTCGCCCTTGCCTGACGACAATACCCACAGCTCAATATCTCACAATGCCGTTTCTTCCATCGACATTCACACCATCGCTACCGAACAGCGCAAGGATCAGTGGATCACTTCACTGATAGACTTGCTCACTGATCCATCGGCAACACCATCCACTCGCGCGTTGCGTCGTCAAGCCCATCATTTCGCCATTCGCGACGACCTCCTTCACCGGCGCAATTACAACGCCGACGGCCGCCAGTGGCTACTAGTAATACCCCGCAGCCTCCGTTCTGACATATGCGAATCGTTCCACGCTGATCCGCAGTGTGCGCACTCTGGGGTATCGAAAACATACCACCGCATTCGCCAACGGTACTTTTGGCGAGGAATGTACCGCTACGTGCAGAAGTTCGTTCGCTCCTGCATCGACTGTCAGCGCCGCAAAGCTTCAACACACCAGTCACCAGCAGGTCTCCAGCCTTTACCTTGCCCTGACCGGCCGTTTGGGCGCGTTGGCATCGATTTGCATGGGCCACTTCCTCTGACGTCGGCTGGTAACCGCTGGGCCTTCGTCGCTGTAGACCACCTTACGCGATACGCCGAAACTGCCGCCCTCCCCGCGGCTACAGCGCGCGATGTAGCCTCCTTCCTGCTCCACCGGTTCATGCTGCGCCACGGTCCACCCCAGGAGCTGCTCAGCGATCGAGGCCGTGTCTTCCTGTCGGAAGTCGTCGAAGCCATCCTCAAAGAGTGCAACGTTGTTCACCGAAAAACTACTGCTTACCACCCGCAGACGAATGGCCTCACCGAACGCTTCAACCGCACGCTCGGCGACATGCTATCGATGTACGTCGCCGCCGATCACACAAATTGGGATTCGATTCTGCCTTTCGTCACCTACGCCTATAATACCGCCCCTCAAAGCACCACTGGTTTCTCACCCTTTTTCTTATTGTACGGCAGGCACCCGTCGCACACAATCGACACAATCCTTCCATACACGCCGGATCGATCGGAGTGTGCGCCTATTTCTGCCACAGCCAGACTTGCTGAGGAGTGTCGCGAGCTTGCCAGGACCTTTACTACGCAGGACCAAGAGCGGCAGAAGAGCATTCGCAGTGCCACCAACACTTCTGCAGCCACGTTCCTCCATGGAGCGCTCGTATGGCTCTCGGTTCCTACCACTGCAACTGGCCTCTCTTCCAAACTACTACCCAAATACGAAGGCCCCTACCGTGTCGTCGAACGTACATCCCCGGTCAACTACCTGATTGAACCTACTGAACCATCTTCGGACATGCGCCGTCGAGGGCGCGACATTGTCAACGTAGAGCGCCTCAAGCCCTACCATGACCCGCTCATAGTGACCAGCTGTTAGGTCGCCAGGCGGCTCCCTTTTCGTACCCGGGGCAATTGTAGAGAAGCATTGGAACGCTCTAATGGGTCGTCCTCTCAAGCGCCTCCTAGTGGGTCACCCTCTTCGCCTATTCTCGGAGAGCACGCCCCCTCGTGCTCGTGAGTCTGCGCTCTGTCGTTGTGCATCGTCGCCGTCAATCTCGCCGTCAATAAACGTCCTAACAATATATATATATATATATATATATATATATATATATATATATATATATATATATATATATATATATATATATATATATATATATATATATATATATATATTATAAAGATGTTTAGTGGCGGACATTCGGCGAAGATGAACGACAGCGACAGTCAAGGCGGGCCGGACAGGGCGACCCACTTCAGAGGTCCAATAAGCTTCGCTACAATATATATATATATATATATATATATACATATATATATATATATATATATATATATATAATATATATATATTATATATATATATATTATATATCTATATATATATATATATTATATATATATATATATATATATACTGTCACGCTCCGAATTAACAGAAAGCCGACCCGTAGATAGCATCAACAAAACAATAAACAAGTGTGCATTACTTAAATGCTGTACTCATTTTGCATAAGAGCAGTGTAAAAGCCGCAAATTTAGTTACTTGCGACTTCATTCACAATGAGACGGCGGCTCAGACTCCCGTGCCTTCAGCTCAAACGTGCTCTCAACTCTTTCCTTATTATGTTCCGCAACCACCAGCACCACCAGGCGCACATGACGATAATTTTTGCGGGGGGAATATAGCCCGCAATTCATCGTCCATCCATCGCAATGTATAAAAGCGAGCTTTATGCACGCATGCGGACCACGGCAGCAAGGACGCTATACAGGATGGCCCGAGCTTATCGGAAACGCGAGTTCGCTGCGAGCCCACACTACGGCGGTCATGATAGGAAGACAGTGCGAAGCACGCGATAGCAACGTTTATAAAAACGGCTACAAGAACGAGCATGGCGTCACAAACGCATGGGTGGCATTTGCGGCAGTTTGCAAAGGAACACCGCATGCGAACGCGTCAGCGTTGCCACTCAGTCAACATTTCAGCGCTGCAGAGACGTCTGCATGATTGGGGTGCTATCATTTTGCCAACTAAACGTCGCGCTTCCCAGAGGCGTGTTCGTAGGCATTTGTCCTCTCTCCGGCAAGCTCTTTCGTTCCACCTGCAGCATCGAAATTTTCACTCTCGAAGGCAACAAGGGCGCATACACAGCGCTCTCGTGCAGCTCATTTCGCTTCTCTTGAACATTGGAGATAAGGAAATGGACAGGTTACTGCTACTTACATTACACGTCCGAAGGCTTCACTGCAGGAACGAACGAATCGGTAGAAACAATGCCTTCGGAAACAAGTCAATAGTAAAATTTCTCGTCGCAAATGCCACCAGGACCACTTGCTTCACAGCTATGCGTTGTACGTCGTGAGCACAGTGAAACTGAATGCGAGACATCGTAACCACGTGACATTATAGCCTTTATGGCCTTTACGTGTTCGTGCGTGTGTGCACAGTTTGTGCGATTATGCTCATAGATGAATCGTGCCGCTCGCTGGCGTTGCGGCGTCAGCAGTGCTCCTCTGCAAGAGCAAACGTGGCAGGCGGACCCGATCTTCGCCGCGGGCGTCTGTCAAACTGATTGATGCACAAACTCGGGTAGAAACACGTTGATTCCGAAAAGGCCCGCATTAAACTCGTAACTCTCATAGTGCCGGTGTGCCTCTCAAGCGTTTGATGCGGTGGGCGCTAACCAGCAGCTTCTTTGCATATAAAATACATTGGTCAGCTCGCACTAGTTGTGCAAGGCTGGAGCCATCGGAGAAGCATGTCATCACCTAGCTTCTTCCAGCTTCTTACGTGACTCATCTACTCAGTCAGCTCGGTCTCTTTGGAGAGAAGACCACGTCTGTTCGCCCTTAATTTTGATGCTGTTTATTAGCTATGACTTAATGTGATGTTGAATAGTCCTGTGCTAATTGGTAATGCTGTAGGCAATACGATAAGAATTATGTTTAATTAGTAAGGCTTTAATTATCATGGTGCTCACGAGCTTAATCCTAGTTAGCACGTCTATAATTAGGATGACCTTAGTGAGTAAGGTCTTGGTTTTAATTAGTACCACTAATTATCATCTTTTTATTAACATGCCCTAATTAGCTTAGTCATAGCATGTCCTGTCTTTATTCTAGTCATACCGCCCAGCCAATTAGCTAACCATCCGGGCGCACGTGCTTGGGGAGAGAGCAGACAACGGACAAGAGGACTGGGAGGGCACGCACCAGCCGAGCAACGCGCTAGTATGTACAGGCCATGATGATTAACACGTGGCCACGGCGATTAGCTCCGGCCGCGGGGTTGTAAGGCGCTCGGCCGGAGCTGATCACAGAGTCCACGGTGCTGATTAGTTTAAAGGGTACTTAGTGCAGACATTAAACGCTTGAAAAGGAATTTACACTGCCCGTAAATCTAAACAATATCGTTAGTCAAGGTTTCTGGCAGTTTTATTGCAGGGGTGCACATCTGCAGTCAGTGGAACAACAATCAAATGAAAGAAGATGCCTCTGGTTTGATGACACCACCAAACTTTGTCGACCGCCCTTGACTTGACACCGCGTTCCATCGTAACCAATGGAACGCAGCGAGCGCTGAGGGATGAATTTGACCTTTTCGTACTATTAGCTCTTTCAAAAGGGGATGTGGCCAGAGCTCGCAATGATTCCGAGTTTCGCCAAACTTGGGCTATCCTGCATAGCACCATATCTCTTGATCTTCAACAGCTTCTACCACTTTTGAGTTCTGTGACAGTGCGCGCGCATCGCCCGATGTCAAAACAAATACGGAGTGTCGCATCCGCTGCGGACAAAACCGTGGACGCTTAAAAGACGACCATAGCATTTACGAAGTTCTCTAGGCGCACCGGCGGCCTACGTCCAGAGTCAAAACGAAAGTGCCGACCACAGCATCTGCTGCTGAATAAAGCTGGCTCGCTAATGCACAATCACGGATGGCCACTGCGCAGTTCTGAAGGGAGGTGGCAAAAACGAAACTACTGCTCTTCGCAGTTCTGACCCCAGTGGTTTTCTACGCGATCATAACTAGAGGCCATGCATTCAGTGAAGCAAATCGAAACTGAAACAAGCTTCTTGCAGACGCTCATCTTTTGGTCGCCAACAAAATTATAGTAGGCGAACACGTCTTTCTGAAGGCCCGAGGCCATTTCGATTGTTCGCGAATGCAGTTTGCGTTCCTTTGCAGCGCTTTGTGCTTGGTCCGCTTCGAGGATGATTCGAATTAACCTGGAAAGGGTCATATATAGCCGCGTTAATGTTAGTTTCAAGCCTTTGAACTATGCATATGCTAGCCAGGAGCAGAGACGATGTTCGAATTATCCGGGGTCGACAGAACGAGTTTTCACTCAGTATATATATATATATATATATATATATATATATATATATATATATATATATATATATATATATATATATATATATATATACTGAGTGGTAGTACCGCATATATATATATATATATATATATATATATGCGAGGATGATGTTGAATGGATCCGGTGGGAAGTGCAGTTGAAAAAGAACGCCAAACGACATATATATATATATATATGGGAACCGGTTTTTTGGATCCAGTGCTGTGCAAACTTTCACAATAACGGTCGAACGTACAAAAATACTTTTATTCAAACGTTTGCCCTGGGTCCGGCCTTCGTGAGGAAATACCGACTCCAGTACCAATTCCGTTATGAAGGCAGGACGCTGGCCGAAGGGTTGGAACAAAAATATTTTGGTGCGTTGTTCTCCTATATTCAACGTTTTCTTGCTACATACACAATAAGGAAAGGCACATTTACTTACGACTGATTTATGAGACTCTCTCAAGCAGATCGCTCTTTTAGTGTATTCCTCTATGAATTTGGGCGTGAACCATGGTGGGCGATACGCGCTTGGTCGTAACTTTTCTACGTCGAATGCGTGCATAAACTCGTGGGCAATTATCTGTAATCAGAAAAATATTTCTGGTGTACAAAAAGGACACCCTGCATCAACAAAGCAAGCTGAGTCGTCATCAAACGCTCTTGAATTAGGAAAATGATTTAGGCATTGTACCTACGAGCGCACTCACCTTCTCTATATATTGTAAGGAAACACACAATTCATCCAATGCGCTTGTGAAACAGGAAGATGGAAGATCCGTGGCGCGATTGCGAGTAACGATGTATTGCTGACAGTCATGGCAGTGTCATGGACTTACCATCAACCTTCTTCACCAATGCTTACGGAACTTTTCACAATATGTGGAGGTGCTATGCCCGTAGACTCGTCCTTATGCTTCACATTCTGCTTATGAACTGGACAATCGAGCAACGTTACGAAAGCGGCCACTGCGCAGCCTGCACCACTGGCCTGCACAGTCATCCGCACTGGCGAGCGCCATCAACGCTACCCGCTCATATTCAGCAGTACCCTAAACAATCCATCCGAAACGTTACCATTTCGTGCATTGTTGTTGCACCCGGTCCCTTGGGTCGGTACTACCTTTCTCAGTGGATTAACTATTTTGGTATAGAGGAGGTGGCCTGGCATCGCTTCGGCATCACTAGTGATATCTGCCACCGCGCTTACTCCAACGCTACATAAGGCAATCTGTACGGATTTTTGCAAGGCCCTTTCAGCAGTTCCTACCACTTATTAACCTACTTCTGTGACGGTGCCATAACCCCGTGCCGATTATGCTCCCATTCCTCTAGCTTTGCAGCTGAGCTACGCCGCTGTATTAACACTACCACCTCCGCCTATGGGACCTTTCTCGTCGGGCCCGCATCCGGCCGTGCGAGCCCATCACTGCAGTTTTATTATCCAAGCTGTATGCGGCTCACTCAAGTGAACCACCCTCTTTGCTTTGATGGTGGTACTGCTGACCATAATGTGCGCTTCTGTTGCATACCTACTATTTGTGAAATGCCGAACATGCCACCACTGAAACGCCTATCTACACACCTGAACATCCCGCCGCTTGTCCATCTTTACCGAGACCAGCATCCGCGAGAAGTGTCCTGCAGTTCACTTCCTGTTGCCATTTCATTTCTTTTATTCCAGTCAGTTCTGGCCTCTTCATTCACGGTCGGCTGCACGTTGTCTTCAGTAATGATTTAACCAATGAACGCCTCCTACATATGTTCGCTCACAAATGATTGTCAGCAACAAACACATTAGTTATTTATAAAAGTGGGCTGATCAGGCCTACGTCTAGGCATCATGCTGTGTGTGACAGCATCGAAAGACTAAAATGGAATAGAATTTCGCCGTACGTGGATTACAAAATGGCTCAATGTGTCAGCTACCTTTTCGCCATAGCTTTTGTACATAAGTATCAATTTTTTTAGCGCCCATGAAAGCTGCACATGCCTTTATTAAGGCCCATTTCACGGCCATTTCATGGCCGATTTGAGCGAAATCAAGGTCAACGTATTGTTCTTTTGTTTAATTGATCAGACCACATCTAACCCTCCCCATTCCTACCTAAGTGGCGGTGGCAGAGAGTAGCCCGACTCAAAAACGTTGCTCAATAAAACACATCCTCACCTGAACAGGGGAACTCGGGTGGGTACGTTGGCACAATTTATTGTTCAAAACTCCTGATCTTCTCATAGAAAAGGTTGTATATGTATCACCGACCCCGCTCCTGCTTTAGTTATCTGTTAGCTTCACAGCGGTTTAAGATGGTTAATTTCCGCCACATTGTCAGCAATAATTATATACCCAACCTTTGTTTTTGAGCCTCACTTAAGTTCATTTGAAAGTGAGTTTCGTTCGCATAGACACACAAAGAGAACGACGTGTTGAAAGTGTTTATGCTGAACCACTGCCCTGAAATCAGTTGTAGAATTTGTGATATGAAACAATGTGTCGATCTTTCTCTTGGCTTCTACAATTGGCGCAACTGAGCAATGTTTCTTGCACACATTTTAAATGTTGCCAACTTTATATGCCTTGTAATTTCCGATCATATTACCTTACAACACTGGACTGTGATTACTTAAATGGGAGGAGTACAGTATGCGCGACTGCGAAAAGAAACATGAATTTGTGCTCACCATTCCTAGTCCACCATAGTTCAGTCCGACTGGCCCGTACGGATACACGACTGGCTGATTCATAATGGCCGTCGGTATAATAACAATATTATAGAATTCGTTGTAACCAGTGTTGTAAATATCTGTCTCGTCATACACCGGAACAGCCCGGTCACTCCAAACATAGTGAGTGGAGAGGGAGAGAGCCTTGATCCACGTGGGGAAAAGACGGTCCCTTGGTGCATCCGGGTAAGGTCCTGCGGTATGCGTTAAAAAAATATTCGTGCGACAAACTCCATCATTTGCTATGCACACATTTCACGCATGAAAACTTTCGATAGGTTTCTAGAAATACAATATCGCAGCAAGGAAACCGATTTTAAAATTTCATTGTTTATTATCTAACCAGCGCCAGTTAAGGTACATAAAGTGTGAGGTAGGTTTTGAGAGACGGGAGTACAGTTCGGATAATAAAATCATAAGTCTAGTGTGATATCACACGAATTATACGGAAAATACTTCATCACATAAAAAATTTCTAACGAACCGTTCTCAGGTAGTTAGGTTAAATTATAACATATCCAGTCCAATTCTTGTCAAGTCAGGTGTTTCTTAAAATTCATTTATAGGCACGCTTTGATTTTTTATGTGTGAGTCACACAGAAATACACAATAATCCAACAATTCCACTTGTTGCCGATGATTGCGTTATTTACAGAGATATAGCTAGCCCTAACGATGTCTTAAGTTTGAAATTTGAGTTTAAGTGGCTAAAAGAAAAGTTCAGCTAATCTTAGATTGAAAATAAAATAGAAAATAACAAACACTTCACGCTCACTTCGGTCGTAAAGCCACAACTTAATACGTACATACTAAACGATATCATTGTTGAATCGGTAACACCAGGAAATATCTGAGCACCATCATAAATTGTTGTTTAACATGATCTAAGCATATAGAACATAGTACATCTAAAGCGCAAAAGAAGCATCACTTTCTGAAGAGACGCGATACACTTGTATCTGGCCAGAAGGAACCACAGGCGTCAAGCATACAATTTCCGGGTGCGTCTTTCCCTGGAATATGCATGAATTGTTTCGCATCCCCACTGGATCACCCTTACTAATTCAGTTGATGCCGTTCCGACAAAAGCAGCACGATTAATCTGGTCAAACTACTCGTGACTGTAGACCGTTTCGTCTTTCAAAGAAACTCTTGGCATGCCGCCACTACCGATAGTCGGGACATTTTCTCGATTATTTTTTTCAACACTCCGTACCACAGCAACACATCATTTATAAGGTCGCATAGTTTACTACCGTGTCATACTTTAACCAAATCTCATTACAAAGTCAACAATATCTTGGCCCGGAAAGAAAAGTACGAAATTTCGCCTTTACGTTTGCGAATAAAAGAATGCTGTGATTTATACTCCATAAATGCCAAAATGTTATTTATTTATTTATTTCAACATACTGCAGCCCCGCAGGACTATCGCAGGAGTGGGCAAATACATACATAGAAAAGCACAATAAGTGCGATCAACATCAATGGTTAGTAATATACAATAAGAAATAGCAGTCTTCTTTGTTTTATTCAGTATTGCTAACGTATCTGCCTTCACGAGCCATGGTGGTCTAGTGGTAATCAGTACTCGACTGCTGACACGAAGGTCGCGGGGTCGAATCCCGGCCCCGGTGGCGGCATTTCGATGGAGGCGAAATACCACATACCCGTGTATATAACTTTAGCTGCACGTTAAAGAACACATGATGGTAGGACTTTCTCGTGCCCTTCACTACGGACATCCCATCTTAGTCATATCGTGGTCTTGGGATGTAAAACCCAAACAAACCATATAACGCATCTGAAATCAAGTCACTTTCGGCAGTAAATTTGTGATACCATTTGACTTATTCGCATACGTTATTTTGCTTTGCTAGTTGTACACTCTTGTAATAACATTTGCCTTTTTACTATGTTTCACACCTTGCTTTACCAAGCACTCTATTAAGGCCCTGCAATGATCTTTCCTCCTTGAAAATTATGTTCTGCTCTCTTTTCCCCGATATTATGTGGCCCTAGTGGACCCTTAGTACTTAAAAAATAGACACCCTAAATTGGTTCAGAACTAACTATAGTACATTTATTATGGTAGAAGAATCTCGATAATTGTTAACTATGTCCACCCTATAATTTTGGAAACATTCTGCGTACATTTAGGAGCGCATGCGTCGCAAACAAGCTGGTTTTAATATCGCACTGGGAGTGTGGATCGTGCTGGTTACACGTAGGGTGACAACCCATTTTCATGTTCCTTTACCATTTAAGCACAGAAAGGTTTTCTTTTATAAACCTTGGCGAGAAAAGAAATATTCATGCGCTAAATTTCAGCAGTGTTTCAACAGCAAACGCTGTTGGAAGTCGGCGCTTATGCGCGTCCTCTTCTCAGGCGCATATTCAAACCCACCAAAAATACCAAATTTAAGTCTGGCAGGTGCTTAAGGGGCTCAATTCCAAAACATTTTTTCAATCAAGTGTGTTCGTTGCAGAAGGTGCTGCTGCCGCGCCTCAGGAAGCCTCCGTTCCTCGAAAGCATGTCGTCACGTAAGCAGCCCATGGACGTGAAAGAGAGCGATCGACTCGGCATCTCACGGTTCCCATTCAGAACATATGCGATGCTTCGCAGAGAACACCTTCGCACCGGGAGATTGTTACATAACAATACCCTACAGTAAAGGTCATAGATGAACTGAAGCCTTAACATGGACATAATGTAACTTTAGTAAATAGAGAATATGCACGAGAAAAACCGTCGTAGTGGCAGTGAGCATTTGACTAAGACATATGTCTCACTCATGGCCACCCTTTCTTGAAATTAGTCTTTGTGATTTTCGTTCTCACTGTCAGGTCTGGGTGAGCGCGCGTCTGTTTGACTCCCCTGCCATTTCTCGCTCCTCCTCATCCTTCCCAATCAGAGTGGCTTCGAGAACAGTGCACCTTGCATTTAACTGAATTTAATCATTATTTCCTAGAAGAACAAGAAGAATAAGGATGGGATGGGGCTCATTCGGCAAGCATTATCAAATCATGAATGGTAATCTACCACTATCCCTCAAGAGGAAGGTATATAACAGCTGCATCTTATCGGTACTTACCTACGGAGCAGAAACCTGGAGACTTACAAAGAGGGTTCAACTTAAATTGAGGACGACGCAGCGAGCGATGGAAAGGAAAATTATAGGTGTAACCTTAAGAGACAGGAAGAGAGCAGAGTGGGTCAGGGAACAAACAGGGGTTAAGGATATCATAGCTGAAATCAAGAAGAAGAAATGGATATGGGCCGGGAACGTAGCACGTCGGCAGGATAACCGGTGGGCATTAAGGGTAACTGACTGAATTCCACGAGATGGCAAATGCGTCAGGGGGAGACAGAAAATTAGGTGGGTAGATGAGATTAAGAAGTTTGTAGGTATAACGTGGCAGCAGAAAGCACAGGACCGGGTTGATTGGCGGAACATGGGAGAGGCCTTTGCCCTGCAGTGGGCGTAGACAGGCTGATTATGATGATGATGATGAATCATTATTTCCGCGTGTAGTACAGGAAGAATTACGGGAGTATATGCTGCACTAAAACAGCTTCACACTCTCGCTAGGTAGAAGAGGAATGTACAAGACGTGACAGCGAAATAAAAACGACAAGCATAATACACTGAAGAGCGCATGTGCAGATCGGTACAACATCATCACCCTAAATTATATACAACGAAGTATTTTTTTAAAGGTGGTTAACAGCGACCGAACGAAACCAACGACACATGGTTTTCCGTTATGTGGCGCTCGATATGGTATTTTAGGTTGCACTTACTTAGGTAATCAACTAGTTTCAATTATTTGAAATGTTCAATATTCACTTAAGGGCCAACTGCGTTTTGTTACGTTGTAAAGGGCATTCCATGAGGACCGATGCAATTTTTTGTGTACAGCGCGCATGTTGTATGGTGAATTTCTTTTTCCGACGTTTAACGAAAGCCCGCGACGTATAAAATAAAACCAGATATGACTGCGCTCGTGCGCTACTTTACCATTTTAAACGCTCGGCATCTTTTTAAACTGTAGCCAGGGTTTTGAAATATGTGGACGCACTCTGTGACGACACAACCAAAGCCATGCGGCTGACAATTACATGGAGTAAGTCCCACCTTTCTTGTGTACTGCTTAATTGTTTCAGAGGGCAGGATTAAATAACCAACTTATAAAGCAACGACGCTGCGCACAAACGACGCTGCGAACATGTAGACTGCTTAGGAAAACGTCCGATTTGCAATTGATAATTTTTAACAGCAAAGCTGTTGTAGCTCGTCGTAATTACTCCGGCGTTGCAAAAACCACCTCGGGTTGCCTAGCAACGAGCGACGTCACAGCTGGCACACCACCTGCTCTGCGAAACATTGCCGCGCATGCGCCGTGCACCGCCGCTCGACGCTGCGCTTAGCTCAGCCTTCCTCTCTATTGTCGGATACAACATTAGGAGTCAGCGGCATTTCCTCCTCAAAGCCGGATGAACACAAGCCTGCACCAATGGGCGTCGCACTCGGAACTGACGACATGAACGGGACGGCCGGTGGCTCCGCCTTCGGAGAACATCGGCTCGTGCATGAGCGGGACTATTTCTTTAGTCGCGGTGGCCATCGGCTGCCGCGCATCGGTCGTCTGGGCGGGGCCTCTCCTGACTTCTTAAGTTGTATCCGACTATACACCACAGCACGCCTGTCTCGCACCCAGGCTGCTGGTGAGCCGAGAGGATACTCTCGCACCCAGACGCCGGACTGGCTGGGCTGCCAAGGCGGGCGTGGGCTGCGCCAAATTAACAGGGCAAGCTGCACTTCTGAGGCTTTAAACTGCGAAAAAGTACCTGTTTACGCCGCTTCAGTGAATAAGAGCTAGTCTGGGCACTACTGCGTCATCTTTGGATGCCAAAGGAAGCAGCGCAACAGAAAGGATATTACTTAGCGCTGTTTACGATCACGACCCTCCACGAGAATATTGCCGGTTTTCAGCTTCGCCGCCAGTGGATAACTGTGATTAAAGGAGAAAAACTAGGAGCCGAGTGAAAATGAGCGAGTAAGTACACAAACTGCGTGTATTCTGTAGTGTGATTCCCGCCTATTTAATTTTAAGAACCTAATTTGCGTGACAAACAGCTGGGTTGAAGGCAGGCGCGAGCTTTGTGTGGGGGTGCACTTCATACTTTCCAGCGTTTTCCTGTGCAAGGTAGTGCTTTCAGCACAAGCAATCATCATGCCTTGCCACTTTCAACGTAGTTATTAAGCTTTAAGGCTTTTTATAGCATCCACGGCTTCAAGATTTCGTCTTCAAAAGGTAGTAAATGGTACGGTGTTCCTCAACACCTGGCCAGAATTCCGTGCTTTCATTTCAGTGTTTGATGTCCACAAACTTATTTGAACACGAGGCATCCAGCTGCACATAAAACATATATTGGCATGTAAGTAAACAGTACTCGCGTCAGTGTCATTTATGTCGCAGGCATAGTGCTAGGTCAAGCAGCGAAATCATTAGCATGCTTACACAGCACACTTAATGAAAGACAGCTGGATTTCCGCCCATTTCAATATCGGCTTAACTAAGAGCAGCACAGTTTCGCTTGTAAACCATCATCGTTACAAGATTAAAATCACGCAGATAGCTTGCAAAAGGGATCGATAAACAATGCTGCAGGTGATACTCTCTGATAGCACGCTTTTGTGAGCAAGACACATTTTGTATGAGTGCTCGTGAAACAAAAATTACGTTCCGCGAAACTACCCGTAAAGCTAAAAGAACTTGTTGTTGGGCTAGTTGGTAGATCATTTTCAAAAGTTAATTAGAGCGCAACCACACGACACATTCACACACCCACACACCCACAACCCAGACATCAACCACGCACAGCACTCTCTTCCAACTGATTTATTGATCGCACGGGCTTGAATATATACATGTGGCACATGCGTAAAGCGTACTCGAATTAGGACGCGATGCATTTTGAAATGATGAGTTTTCACAAAACTTCGTGCACAACTTGTAATAAGGGGCAACAAAACATCTTTTCACTTCTTCGTGAGCTGCACTGCAATTACAATTCATGCGTACTACAGTGAGGTCGTTTTTTTTACAAATGTAACAGCGTACGTACCTGACGACGTTGCTTCCGCAGCCTGCTCAGCACGTACTCTACACATTGCGGACTTGCATGAGCAAGGTGTTCTTGATGTTCCGATAAAAACAGCGAAAATGTTCAGGCTAGAAAAGACGCGACACACGCTCTCCGGAGGGCTGAGTTTCGGGAGTTTCGCGTTTGCTCTGTGTAGCGTCTGCTGGCATGGCAGCCCGGGCATGTTGTTTCGTCGCGTGTGCGATAGATGGCGCGACGCGCGATGCAAATATGGCGCTGCGCATGGTATTCGCTGTGTCCTGGTCTATAGACACTGCATGCACCCGTTTCTACTCTGTTACCTGCTCCGACTCCAAGCAATGACCTTGAAGCTACGCCTCCGGCTGCCGTCGAGCGCTACTGCGCATGCACTTCTTTTCGTAGGCAGAGCCTGTGTACTGGCGGCAACACACCAGTTCTACAATGGGGCAGCCGAGGAACGTTCACACTGCCGAGGAGGAAGCCGCTTACCCAGCAGCGCGGCGTGCTACCGAGCGAGAACGAAAGCGTCGACGGACAGTGGATCTCCCACAGTTAACCGAGGAAAATGCTGGGAAGAGGTGACGACGAGCCCAAAACACCGAGTATGCGCAGTGAGAGACAGCAAGCGATCGGGAGCGAAGACTGCGGGAAGATCCCACCGTTAGGGAAGCCGAGCGCGAACGAGGTCCACGAACTTCCGCGATCTAACGGCAGACGTGACTCCTCTCAACAACACAAGCCATTAATCCAAGAACTGAAAATCGAACACACAAGAAAACACTCAAAACACTGCAACCCCCTGTCCACATGCAAGTATATCTATAAGAAAGGAAAAATAGACAACCACCCATTTGAATCACTAAGTCACAAGCAAATCCATACGGATTTCTGAGAAATTAAACTTCTTAGTTGCCGAAAAATTCGCCCTGGTCCGGGATTCGAACCCGGATCCAACGCCTTTCTGGGGGGTCGCTCTACCAACTGAGCTAGCCGGGAGGCTAGCAATTGGCAGCGCGAGAGCGAATTCATCAATAACTACACACACATAGACATATAGTAATGCAAATGAGTTGTGCGAAATCCCGCAAGGTGTCGGAAGGGTTAAAAAAGGGAGCTCTACGCGGTAGATTTGGAAATATCCATGTTTATGCACCTTTTATCCCGGATTGCTTCGTTAAGTCGGGTTTGGGGGCGAAGTTTGTTTCGTTATTTCGATTGCGTTGGTTGGCAACTGCGGGGAGAATCTTAATCTCTTCATTAGATCGGGAAATTCGGAAAATCGGGTTTCAGCTGTGTAACCTTTCTACTGTTGTACCGAATGTTATCTCGTAATATATATATATTGCCGCGAGTCTTATATTTCATGAGTTGAAGCTTCACCCACAAAGACTGTGGGCAACGCGCTGCGCAGGCCTCGCCGTGATGTGTAGGAAGCTTCGCGATTGTTTTGGAACAATCTGTTAAGATTGCGCGCCGCACGAGAATAGTTCCAGCTTTGTCGAGAGATAACGCCGCCAACAGCGATATCGCTGGAAAGTTCGATGGCGCCTGTATAAAAGCCGACGCGCTTGACTGCTTGTCAGTTGATCGACGGTCGACGCTCTGTTCGCCGCTATCAGTGAATACAGTGTGTATTGCTGTAAATTACCTTTCCGTTTCTCGGCCACAAGTTCGGCCAAAATAAACAGTTTCATCTCGGACGTGCTGACTGCTGTCTTCGTCGACGTCACGACCACGTGACATCTGGTGGAGGTGCTGCTTCATGATCCGGACGCAACGGCGGAGCGCTGACCCAAGCCCAAGCCGCGAAGAAGACGACTCTAAGGACAACCCGGATCCTCCAACCAGCCGCCGGCAGAAGGGACTACAACCAGAGTACGGACTCCTTCCCGAAAACGCCAGGCAGCCGAAGACCGTCACATCGACCGCCGAGACGATGACAGACCCCCTGCCACCTACAACGGTCGTGATGCAGCCACCCAGGGAGCCGCCGACGTTCCGTGGTTCGCCATGTGAAGACCCCGAGACCTGGCTCGAGACCTCGAAAGGGTCTCAACATTTAATAACTGGAACTGCGAGGACAAGCTGCGCCACGTATACTTCTACCTAGAAGACGCCGCGAGGACGTGGTTCGAGAACCGAGAATCCGCCCTACAAACATGGGATCTCTTTCGGACGACGTTCCTAAGCACGTTCACGAGCGTGGTCCGCAAGGAACGGGCCGCGGCTATGCTGGAGACCCGTGTGCAGCTGCCCAACGAAAATATTGCCATCTACACGGAAGAGATGAATCGCCTGTTTCGACACGCCGACCCAAGTATGCCCGAAGAGAAGAAAGTGAGGTTCCTCATGCGGGGTGTCAAACAGGAACTCTTCGCTGGATTGATAAGGAACCCGCCGAAGACGGTCGCTGAATTTGCATCGGAGGCTTCCACGATCGAGAAAACGCTTGAGATGCGAACGCGGCAATACAACCGCAGCTTCTCGGCTACAAGCTACGCCGACGTTCAAGCCCTAGGACCCGCCGACCTGCGTGAGACGATTCGAGCAATCGTGCAAGAGGAGTTGCGAAAAATTCTACCTTCGTCGCAACCTCAAGTAGAGTCCATCGCCGACGTCGTGCGCCAGGAGATCCAGCATTCACTCGGCGCGCCTCAGCTAGCAGAGCCGCAGCCGCAAGCTATTAGCTATGCTGCTGCAGCCCGCCGTCATGCTCCTCCTCCACGCCCCCGCCAAGACGCCACACCGCCGCAGTACCGTCGCCAGACGCCGCCGCCGCCACCGACGCCCTACCGACCACCTGTCGGCCAGCGCAACACCCCGAGGAAGACCGATGTCTGGCGTGCCCCCGACAACCGCCCGCTCTGCTACCACTGCGGAGAGGCCGGCCACACTGTACCGCCGCTGCCAGTACCGACAGATGGGACTACGCGGATTCGCCATCAACGCGCCGCGCCCGCAGCCAGGCGAACGGCCGCGCGACATCGACGACTACCTCACCGGAACACAGTGGCAAGAACGACGACCTTCCCGCTCGCCGTCGCCCGGCCGCTACATGTCACCGCACCGCCGGCCGTACACTGGCCCAAACCGGGGCCGGTCGCCTAGCCCGTATCCGGAAAACTAAGGGCAGCAACCGATGGAGGTGCGGTTGCTGTACGACGAACTACCGAAGATCCTCCGCCGCCGACGACGACGCCGCGACGAAACCTTCAGAACACGACGCGAACCAGACAGACCCCTGACGACG
The DNA here is from genome assembly GCF_013339695.2 of Rhipicephalus sanguineus. Taxonomy (NCBI): domain Eukaryota; kingdom Metazoa; phylum Arthropoda; class Arachnida; order Ixodida; family Ixodidae; genus Rhipicephalus; species Rhipicephalus sanguineus. The sequence goes on from NC_051185.1 coordinate 79,294,097, forward strand.
AAATCTCGCGGACTGAAGAAGACCCGACGACGCAAAATGGAAGCAGCGGAACACACCGACGCAGCCGTGACCCCACGCCACGACCTAACTGCAACGCGAGACGACGAACTAGCGACCTCGACGTTCTTATCGACGGCCACAGCGTCACAGCTCTCGTCGACACCGGAGCCGACTATTCTGTCTTCAGTGGACCGTTCGCCACCAAGCTGAAGAAAGTAAAGACCGCTTGGAGTGGACCCGAAATCCGGACAGCTGGAGGCCACCTGATAACGCCGATTGGTGTCTGCACGGCGAGAGTCACCATCAATAACCGGACTTATCCTGCGAGCTTTGTAATCCTACAAAATTGCTCTAGGGATGTGATACTTGGAATGGACTTCCTAAGTGACCACGGCGCCGTCATCGACCTGAGGTCTGAGTCGATAACGCTAACCTCAGACAAAGCGCTCCCGCCCCACGCGACGCCAGGGAACCATGCATTGAACGTGATAGAAGAGCAGGTGACCGTTCCGCCGCGCTCCAGCGTCATTATTTCCGTCGGCACCGAAAAACCTGCGAACCTTGAAGGCGTCATCGAGGGCGATCAGCAACTACTCTTGAACCGTCAAATTTGCGTCGCAAGAGGTATAGCCGAACTGCGTGACGGTAAAGCAAAGGTAGTGCTGACAAATTTCAGCCACGAATATAGGCACCTCAACATTGGTACGACGGTCGCCTACATCGACGAATGTGTGGCCGCCAGCAATGCTTTCGCCCTCTTCGATGCTGCCGAACCTGCTTCAACGAATCGAGGTCCCGAACCAGATTTCGACGTCAACCGGAGCCTTCCGAAGGTCAAGCAAGACCAGCTGAAAACCCTGCTCCTGCAATACAAGGACTGCTTCTCGTCGTCATCACGAATTCGACAAAGTCCGGTGGCGAAACACCGAATTATAACGGAGGAAAGTGCGAGGCCCCTCCGTCAGAGCCCCTACAGAGTTTCGACTCGAGAGCGCGACGCGATAAAGAAACAAGTCGACGAGATGCTACGCGACAACATCATCCAGCCGTCCAAGAGTCCGTGGGCGTCACCCGTGGTGTTAGTGAAGAAGAAGGACGGGACACTGCGCTTCTGCGTTGATTATCGGCGCCTGAACAAAATCACGAAGAAGGACGTGTACCCCCTCCCACGGATAGACGACACCCTGGATCGACTACACAACGCGACGTACTTTTCGTCGATGGACCTCAAGACCGGCTATTGGCAGATCGAAGTAGACGAAAGAGACCGAGAAAAGACCGCTTTTATAACACCCGACGGCCTCTTTGAGTTCAAGGTCATGCCTTTCGGTCTTTGCTCGGCACCTGCGACGTTCCAGCGCGTCATGGACACCGTGCTGGCCGGATTGAAGTGGCAGACGTGCCTTGTGTATTTGGACGACGTCGTCGTGTTTTCCTCGACCTTCGACGAGCATCTCCGGCGGCTTGAGGCAGTACTTCAAGCAATCAAGGCCTCTGGACTGACCCTGAAGCCAGAAAAGTGCCGATTCGCGTACAACGAGCTCTTGTTTCTGGGTCATGTGATCAGCAAGTCTGGAGTGTGCCCAGACCCGCGGAAAACAGCTGCCATCGCCGACTTCGCGCCTCCCACCGACAAGAAGGCCGTGCGCCGATTTCTCGGCTTATGCGCCTATTACAGACGCTTCGTCAAAAACTTTTCACGCATCGCCGAACCACTGACGCTTCTTACGAAGACTAACGTGGAATTCAGGTGGGAAACGGAGCAAGTGCAAGCATTTGAGGAACTTAAACGACGCCTGCAGACGCCACCCATACTTGCGCATTTCGACGATTGCGCCGATACGGAAATACACACCGACGCAAGCAGCGTAGGACTCGGTGCCGTCCTTGTGCAAAAGACTGACGGGCTTGAAAGGGTAATCAGTTATGCTAGCCGGTCACTATCCAAGGCAGAAGCCAACTATTCCACAACAGAAAGGAATGCCTTGCCATCATCTGGGCTACGTCAAAGTTTCGCCCCTACCTCTATGGCAGGCCCTTCAAAGTTGTCAGTGACCATCACGCCTTATGTTGGCTAGCTAACTTGAAGGACCCTTCAGGTCGTCTCGCACGATGGAGTCTGAGGCTTCAAGAATTCGACATTACCGTCGTGTACAAGTCCGGACGAAAACACTCTGACGCCGACTGCCTCTCTCGTGCCCCCGTCGACGCGCCGCCGCAAGACGACGACGATGACTGCTTCCTCGGAACTATAAGTGCCGACGACTTCGCCGAAAGGCAACGAGCCGACGCGGAACTGGGGGGCCTTATGGAGTACCTGGAGTGCAAGACCGCCGTTGTTCCGAAGGTATTCAAGCGAGGACTGCCGTCGTTTTTCTTACGGAACGGCGTTCTCCTGAAAAAGAACTTCTCGCCACTGCGAACGGACTACCTTCTTGTCGTGCCCTCATCATTGCGACCAGAAGTCCTCCAGGCCCTACACGACGACCCGACGGCTGGACACCTCGGTGTTTCCCGCACGCTCGCCAGAATACAGGAAAAATACTACTGGCCACGCCTTGCTGCCGACGTCGCCCACTACGTCAAGACTTGCCGAGATTGCCAGCGACGGAAGACACCGCCGACTAAGCCAGCGGGACTTCTGCAGCCAATCGAACCACCGCACCGGCCGTTCCAGCAAATCGGGATGGACCTACTGGGGCCGTTCCCGACGTCGACTTCCGGCAACAAGTGGATCGTCGTAGCGACTGACTACCTCACCCGCTACGCCGAGACAAAGGCCTTGCCCAAAGGCAGTGCCGCCGAGGTAGCCAAGTTCTTCGTGGAGAACATCGTCTTGCGTCATGGCGCCCCAGAGGTCCTTATCACAGACAGAGGTACCGCCTTTACTGCGGACCTAACTCAGGCGATCTTGAAGTACAGCGAGACGAGCCACCGCCGCACCACCGCCTACCACCCGCAGACCAATGGCCTCACCGAGCGTCTAAATAAGACCATCGCCGACATGCTCGCCATGTACGTCGACGTTGAGCACAAGACGTGGGACGCCGTCCTTCCGTACGTGACCTTCGCTTACAACACGGCCGTCCAAGAAACGACGCAGATGACGCCGTACAAGTTGGTCTACGGAAGGAGCCCGGCGACGACGCTCGACGCCATGCTACCCAACGTCACCGACGAAGAAAATGTCGACGCCGCCGCTTACTTACAACGTGCCGAAGAAGCTCGACAGCTGGCCCGCCTGCGCATCAAGACCCAGCAGCACACCGACAGCCGTCGCTACAATCTTCGACGACGCTTCGTCGAGTACCAGCCCGGCGACCGTGTCTGGGTCTGGACGCCAATACGACGACGCGGACTGAGCGAGAAGCTTCTTCGACGATACTTCGGACCGTACAGGGTACTTCGACGTCTCGGCGCACTCGACTACGAGGTTGTCCCCGACGGCATCACGAACTCTCAGAGGCGCCGAGCTCGACCCGAGGTCGTGCATGTGGTGCGCCTTAAACCGTACTATGCTCGTTAGCGCACCTGAGGACTCTAATGTTTGCTTTCTTTATTAGTTTTCTTTAGTATTGCATGTATTCATGTTCTGTTTTTAAGCATCGGGACGATGCTTTTTCAGAGGGGGGCATTGCCGCGAGTCTTATATTTCATGAGTTGAAGCTTCACCCACAAAGACTGTGGGCAACGCGCTGCGCAGGCCTCGCCGTGATGTGTAGGAAGCTTCGCGATTGTTTTGGAACAATCTGTTAAGATTGCGCGCCGCACGAGAATGTTCCAGCTTTGTCGAGAGATAACGCCGCCAACAGCGATATCGCTGGAAAGTTCGATAGCGCCTGTATAAAAGCCGACGCGCTTGACTGCTTGTCAGTTGATCGACGGTCGACGCTCTGTTCGCCGCTATCAGTGAATACAGTGTGTATTGCTGTAAATTACCTTTCCGTTTCTCGGCCACAAGTTCGGCCAAATAAACAGTTTCATCTCGGACGTGCTGACTGCTGTCTTCGTCGACGTCACGACCACGTGACACTATATATATATATATATATATATATATATATTATATATATATATATATATATATATATATATATATATATATTTGTATACGACCACTTGGACGAACCTCTGAGAGACCCCCGAACAAAGTTCGTTTCCCTGAAAAATTCCTGATGTGTAATAGCTGTGTTACAATTTGTTACCAGGAGCTCAATAAAAATCAATTTTTGAAATTACTTTTAAACATTTTATTCGCAATTCTGCTCATTTGAATGCGAATTTCTGCTTATTTAGCTTGTTTTGAAAAGTGTAGCAATCTTTCGCTGCACTTGTGCGCTTAGGACATCGGTGGTCACGAATTGAATCACTGTGTCCAAGCTCACATAAACCTCCTCCGGCGCAACACTGCTGGTTAGCGAAGGGCTTCCCTTTTTCCAACTAAATCAGCTGAATTGCATATATAGCTAAATTCTTGGTGACTCCTGCACAAGGGTTACTCCTTCCTCCTGCTATTCGTTTTCCTGGAGTAGGACACTTGCTAGAATTCCTTCTTTAGACAGAGTGGCGATTGCCTCAACGCGAGAGTCACAGGTGAAATAGTCCTCAAAACGCAAAGCGCGTTCTTTACCCAGTCTTTGAGGCAATTTCCTAATCCATCTGACGTGAGCCGCACCGGATGGTATCACAAAACGTGTTCTTAGAAGTGAAATACGCTCTGCACTTATTCCGGTATACTCAAACGCAAACACATTGACTCCAATGCCGCTTTGGCGGGGCATTAAAAAACATTTAGTACGACTGAGTAGTTAATTGAACTGACGTTCGTTCAAGCTGGAAAATATATATATATATATATATATATATGTAGCAAAATCAAGGTATTTGATGCACAAGTGAAAAGAGGCTTATTTGACGTTTCGGCCGTGGGGCCCAGCCTTCGTCAGAAAGAAATGAGGGCACTGGAACGGTCAGTTATATGCCAGCGTTCACATTGATTGCACAGTGATACAATAGATACTTGTGAAAAAATAAATAATGCATAATAAACTAACAATGTCATCATAGTCGTAAGGCTCAACTCGCAGTCAAACGCACGGAAGCAAATAGAGATGAAAAAAACAGCATTATATATATATATATATATATATATATATATAGATATCTATATCTATATATATATATATATATATATATATATATATATATAATATATATATATAACATATCTTATTGATGACCTTAGATACAAAAAAAGATGAGTGGTTGAAGCTGTGTTCCTACATAATGCCAGAAATTGCACTGCCTGCATCACTATAGAGTTGCTAACCATGGTGACATCTTATGCTTAAAATATGGACGTGAGAATTTTATAAACACTAATCTACGGTTGTGTTTTGACGCTTCGCTGAAGCCGTGTCTTGCACTATACGTACCGCCGGCGCGCTGCGGTGCACGCTGTGCAGGAGCACCTCCTCTAACACGAAACCCATGGCCTCTGTAGGGTGAGTAGATATGCATGAAAGTTCAAATAGAAAAGAACATTTGCACAAAGCAGCATCATGAACGCACCCTACATACTGTCTTAGAAGCGCACAAGGGTGGACAGGCAGTTTGTTCCACCTATGGTTATCTGCGAGCGGCGCTATCGTACTCACTAAAATGTAAAGTAACAGAATTTCACTGGCGTGTCGACTCATGGCAAACATGGGAGTGGACTATAATTAGAAAAAAACAAGTATGAATGTTGGGTAACTGGGTTGTGATGGTAGTTATATATGGTTACGTGGCTAAGCTGTACAAGAATATTACTTGCTCGCAATGGCGACAACATCCCAGAGTTGCGCACTGCACAGGCTGTCCCTGTTATGCAACACGCGTATTATTTGTGGCGCTTATGGCGTTTTACAAACAACGGTATTAATGGAAACTCAAGGAGAGAAATTGCGACTTTCAGATAACGGCAATCGGAACCGGGCCTGTGTTATGTTGCAACAGCATAATTATATGAAGGCATCAGCCTGAGCTCGCTCACGGTAAGCACGAGGATCACTTCGCACACGCATATTGACGCTCTGATTTTTCGTGTGAATCTCGTTCTCACGGGTTTTTTATAGCAAAAGCACTGCGGAGGACCTCATAACTTGTTCCCTTGAAACTTTCACACGTGAGTAGTGTTGGTTTCAACAAGTTTCCTCCGGTCGTATGAGCTTGGCCAGAAATTGTTTATGCATATCGCTAACAGAATTATTACTGGGGACGCGACAAATCCACAGAGGTCCTAAGCGTTTGGCGAAGCATAGGAAGTATATACTCATGCAGATGGCGATGCGTTGTGTTGCGATGCGATGGCGATGTGTTGTGAGATAATTCGCGACAAGTTTTGTGGAGCAGCAGTCTGCTGTAGTGGTAATACAAAGCCAGACCAAAAAAAAAGAACAGTGGACAGAAAATTAGAAGCCCTTTACTTATAAAGAAAGTAGGGGCAAGCAAGGCGTTGCATGTGCGTGACTGGCCTACTATTTTTCAATAAGACGCAAAGGTGGGCTATTTGGTCTGGCTGCATAGTGCAAAGTTTTTGCACACCACGCGAAGACACAACGAAAAATGCACAAAAGATCCAGCGCAGACTAACGATAGTTGTTAGTCTGCACTGGTCCTTGTGTGCTTTTTCTTTGCTTCTTCGTGCGGTGTGCAGAATTTTTCCACTGCTATTTTTTTCTTTATATCACTTTGCGCAATGGTCCCTCCTAGCTTTTTCCTTCCTTCAAGCCTGGAATTAGTCGTTCATCCACCAATAATAACTCACAGGGGTCCCTTATACATTCACCTAACATGACTGGAAGGCAAAAGCCAACTTTCGTTTCTTCTCAGCCGATATACTGTTCCTGCTCCGCCACCCTCAGAACGCTTTCTACACCTAACATAGTTTTACATCGCCTTGAGGATTGGAGGCACCTTACCTAGTTTTGCACTGCCTCCGTTGTCTGCCCACTGTTGACCTACGATGCCATGCGATGACATCATCATATAACGTCACTGCGACGTCATGATGACGTATGATAACCACAAACTCTTGCGATCTGTGACGTCAGGATAATGTCATATGGTGACATCATCACGTGATGATGTTATTTAGCATCACTCGTGTGGACGCCGACGCGGGACACCGGTCAATTTCCATGTTTTATGAGGCACCTAAGGCGTTTGCCTTAATAATATCTGGGGATTACGTTCCAAAACCACGGCATGATTATGACGTACGTCGTAGTGGAGGGCTCCGAAATTTTTGACCATTTGGTCTTCTTTAACGTGCACTGACATCGCTAAGTACACGGGCCTCCAGTATTTCGCCTCTCTCAAAACGCGACGGCCACGTCCGAAATGGTGTTGTTTCACAAACGTGCTTAGC
>NC_051185.1:79301607-79403465 GCF_013339695.2 Rhipicephalus sanguineus
TAGTACTTGCAAGCCTTCACTACGCACAATGACACGACTGTCTATAGTGGAACGTGATACGCCCGAGATCCTGAGTCGAGTACAGTGGAACTCGGCAGTGTTGTTCAAGCTCACGCGAAGTGTTTGTATGTTCTCTCCTTTATATCTCCCTATCTTTCCTTAGCTTAATCCCCTTCCCTCAGCGTAGGATAGCAAACCGGACGAGCGTCTGGTTGACCTTCCTTACTTTCCTTCCTCTTCCACCTCCTCCTTCTGAGCGTAGTGACCTTTGTTCAAAACCGAGCTCCACCAGAAAAGTTTATTTCGTTTTATACATTTTTGTTCAGTACAGCTCTTCGTCTAACTTGACACAAGGATGAACCGACATGCAGTAACCTGGTTGAGTGAGCATTGTATCGGCTTCAAAACGCTTACGAATTTATACCGTTGATGCTGCGGAACGCGGGCGTAGCCAAAAATGGTTTTTCATGTTGGGGGTTTGTGCGAGGGCGTTCAACCATACATTATGTATGTTCGTGCGTGCGTTTGTATGTATACGTGCATAAATGCACATGCGCAATTCTAAACAAAGGTCGGTGGTTGGTGTAGGGGTAGCGAGGGGGGGGGGGTTCAGCCCTTCCCACGCCACCCCTCCCCTTGCTACACCAGTGGTAGGGAGCTTTGATCCCACGTGACGCCCTGCCCTGAAGCCCTGTGTTACCCACTCGGCTAAACATCCTCACTGGTTGAGTGTGTAAAGCATATAAACGTGTTCTACACAACGAAATATAGCAAAGGGCTGAAGCTGCTCAGATATCGTAACTACTGCAATATGCTAATGAACACAACAAAGAAAAAAACACCTCGCCTATACCACCCGACAAGGACGTCCTAGGGAAAGTCAGAACGTAAAACAAGCGCGTAATACAGAACGCCATCGGAACTAAAAAAAATCACAGTTTCGCCTCAAGCGCGAAACAATGAATGCGACAGCAACAAATTGGAATGTAACGCGAAGAACAAAAATCAGCTGGAAACTTGCTACAGGCTGCTCAAGCACAGGGCGCAGAACAAGAAAACACACAAGACGAGTGCGAACTAACAACTGTCATAGCTCGACACTTGCAGCGCGCTACTCAAACGCAAAGAAGGACGCACGAAAAAATTGCAAAGGTATACACAGAAGGAGCGCGAACTGTCGCAGTTGTTTCTTTGAATAGCCTCTACTTTGGCTCTTCTAGCTAGCAGCTCACTTTTTCCGTATACGGGATTGCTGCAGCCAGCAAATTGACCTTCGTGTGGTCTATATCTTCAACGCAAACTTGGGGCTGAAAGCCTAAGAAGTACAAAACTTCCCCTCAAGAGATAATCGCGCGAGCACAGCTGACCACGCCCTGTATGTCAGTCAGGCCCGTGCTAAGGATTCTTGCGGGGGGGGGGGGGGGGGCACTTGCTGAAAACCTTGATTGATTTTTGCGAAAAACACCTATTTTTATTATTTATTTTTGGTAAAACCATATACTTCACCAGAATTTCGGGCGGAGCCCGGGCCCCTAGGGCACACCGCCCCCCCCTCCCCCCCCCCCCCCCCCCGGCTACGGACCTGGTCAAAGAACAAGCCGCAGGCGCTCATCCCAACTTCGGCTAAACACCAGGGAGTTTTGGAATTGCAGACCTAAGAAATTTGCGAGCCCCCAGGCCACATGCGCAGAAAGCAAGCCACTCTCGCATTTTGCCGCTCGCATTGTTCTAAAACCCTGCAGCACCTTCTTTCTGGTGGCGAACCCAACCGGAGAGCGTGCGACCGCAAGAGAAGAAAATCAAGACGGCGCTTCGCAGTGGAACATGAAGCCACGGCTCGCGTTCCCTGCGGTCGTCGGTTGCGGTCACTAAAATAAAAGTTCATTTGGGTCAAGTTGCTACATAATCCTGAGGTTAAAATACAGCGCAAACGGCCTTCTTTGTCATTTTTACTCCCTGTTTACTGTTTCGTCCCTGCACCCATCTGAATATGATTTCATGTCTTCGCGTATCTGATACACTATCATCCTATTTACACGTTTGGTTTAGAGTTATTAGGGAGTTTTAGCTTGTAACGTATACTTCTTTACGTTACCGTGTTACCGGATACCGGAAGTAATCTGCGTATGCGTGAACCTTTTACGGAACGTAAACGACTCGCTGGATAGGCTTTACGTTTACGGCCCCATCTCGCAAATGCACCTGCGTTCGTGGCTACTCGCGATATCCCGTTCGCGGAGACTCCAGCCGCCGAGTCAAAATAAGCCGAAGTGCGAGCGCCACTTACGATCACCTTATTTCAGCCGGATTACCGAGCCTAGAGCGACCTAGGATACCGAATCCGCAAACGTGAGAGGTCTAAAGACGCCGACAGGCTGGATAGGTGGCGCCATCTGGCGGGGCCAAGGTGTACCAGGCGAGCACGAAATTGCTATTGCAGAAACATCGGGCATTCTACTCCCAATGTAAATGCCTTGCAGCGGCATTATTACGAATGAGTTGCCTTTTTAATAATTTTTTCCCTCAGGAACACTAAGCGAAAACAAACGTGTCCATGATTGTGGTTGCGCGAAGCGGCACACGAGGTCGACACCATCGCCAGCTAACATGGTATTGCTACACCCCTTTGCTAATACCGGGATACTGCACACGCTAAAAACCTCTATTATGATTTTGCCTTAGCGTAATTCAATATTATCTAAATAAACGTAGTTTAAATGCTGTTATCATCACCATTTATTGCTTTGCGCAACGTAAAGGTTTACGTACCTACGTAGGGGATTACGTTTGGGCAGCCAAAAAACTTTACTAAAACTCCAGTTCCGGTAAAATGGTAAACGTAATCCGGTAACGGCAACGTAAAGAAGTATACGTTATAAGCTAAAACTCCCTATTGTTGTGTGCGTGTGTGCGGTTAGATTGCCTTGGGTGCATTCGCGTATGAAAGAATGAAGCATTTGTTAGTCAGCGTTGTGTCAGTACGTTTCTTTTCTTGTATGTTGTGTGTCTGGTGCGTTTGCGCTGTAATTTTAGCCTCAGGATTCTGGTCAGGGTGTCAGATGTATACTGTGACTCTGTTGCAGCCGTCTCGCTTCTTCCATCCTGTGGCACAAGCCTGCAAGAGCTAAAGCGTTCCCACTAGCTCGCGCCACCACGAGCCACGGAACGCTCTTCTTTTAGATGCGAAGTATCTTAAGGTGGAGCTCAATCCGGTGGTGGTGGTGGTGGTGTGCGGCGTGACCGCCCTTACTGCGCATGCGCATACCCTCTCCACACACCTCCTCTCCACTCCCCCTCACCATTCCCCCTGTCCTCCACCCCTCTTCCCTTCCCCTCTCCACCCCTCTCCCTTTTCTCCTACCCATTTCCCTCTCCTCCCTCTCCCATACCCCTCTCCACTTCCCCTATCCCCTCCCCCTTTCCACTGTTCCTCTGAAACGCGGGTTAGACATGCCGAAATTCTCTCCTGCGCAACGCCGCGATGAGCTCGAGCGCATGCGCGTCCCCTCCCCTTCTCTCTCCTCTCCTACGCTGCCCCCCTCTCGCCCGCCTCTCGACCGCTTTCCCCGCTCTCCGTGTGAGAATTAGCGGCCAGGCTAGATAGAAGATACGACGCGCGTAGCGTCCTTATTCGCGTTCCACGACGCGAGGTCGGTAGCATGCCCAACGAACGCCAACGGAACGCGATCGTGCAAGTGGAACGCGATCGGAACGCGATCGGCTTCGCATCGCCTCATGGTCCCCTTTAGGGGGAGATGGTGCAATTTTTGGTTTTCCCTGGCCGACTGGCCACGAGTGGCGCGGCGCTACAACGCCAAAATGGAAAACTACCGCGGGTCGCCATGGATACGACGCAAACGCAGGGCGGGCAATGATGTAGCATGGCCCGCGTCTCGCATAATTTTAGTTTCGCCACGTGGGGCGTTGCTTGCGTTTCACCCGAAGCCGTGTGCGTCTGTATGCTGCATTTTGTATCCTGGAATATCTATGACGCATTGCTGAGGATTCTGGCTGGGCATGTGGGCTCAAACTTCCTCAGGGTTCTCAAATATTCATTGGAATGCGACTTCTATGCCGTATCTTGGTGTGCCTCTCTATTACTATCGTAACAGCGGCCACATTGGGCGTCTGCGATAACTAATATCCGTTGAAAGGCGTCAACGTAGCAAGGACGAGAGCTTTCCATTCTTGCGAGAGCTAAAGCATGCGATATATTTCTTGCATCAAAATTTGTGTATGTTCTGAAGCTATTGCACTGTTCTCGACTGAACATACAATCATTTCACAGGATATTTGCTTGTTTTATTTCGTGCTCTTCACGGGAACCCATGAGAAGAGATAACCTTTTTCTTCCAGTCGGGAAGGGTGGCCTCAGTCTGCTGCATTTGTTTGTGGGACAGTTGGTGGTGCGATTTTTTTATCTTAACAACGTCTGTCACCCATTTCTTTTGGCAGTTCTTCGATACCGTCTTAGTTACCACCTCACTTTTCTATATGTCACGACAAGTGCTGCTAAGGAGTCGCAGTTGTCGGGATACCTAAACGAAATTGTTGATACTGTCAACGTTTTGCAAACCAGGTTTTCATTAGTGTATTATATAATATAGACAGAACAACGCTAACCGCTCACTTGTGAATAACCTTTTCCAAGAATCTTTATACCGACTGCCATGTTTGCTTTTACCTGGCCATGATGTAATATTCCGTGTACGTGGAATATGCATATTGCCAGCAGCGAAAACGTTTTAGGGGCGAAGCTCCTTAAAGCGGTACCCGTTCGTCCCCGTCTTAGTGCGTAACAAGTCTTAACGCTAGTACCAGATCTTGACCTCCAAGGTAGTGCCGGTGGGAGATTTCTCCTGTGCTTTGTTGAACAATAAAAAATTCGCAGCGTGCGCGTTAACTAAAATACGAATTCTGCTGTCTCTCATTCCCCGTTAGCAGCCATTGGCATGGTCCAGTAGGAAACGTTAGTAGAAGTAGAAGTGTAAGTGTTAGCTAAAAGCCGACTTCTTCTGTCTCTCATTCCCATTCGCAGCCATTGTTTACCTCCAAGGTAGTGCCTGGTGAGATTTCTCCTGTGCGTGATTAAACAATAAAAATTTTGTTCAAAACGCCGTTGATTGATGAAATGAACCAACGAAAGACTCCAGATGTTTTCTAAAAGCAAAACGGAAAGCCGCCAGATGTTTCTAAAGCAAAACGAAAGGACGCCAGCTTCTTAACGAAATACGCCAGATGTTTCTCCTCTCTAAAGAGAACAATCAGAAAAGACCTTCCTAGCACACCTCAAGGTATTATGTTCCTACCTTTCAAAAAGATGGTTGATCCCTCCTTCATAGGAATCAGAATAACACGAAAGTAAAGCGTGTCCTTACAGAAGTAAATGAATGTTTACAAAAGTACCTGAATTGATATAAGAGAGTTTGCACAATGTACATTGATGTCTGGCAGCTATGTGCACCATTTAACGTGTACTTAGCTTTAGGTGCACGTTAATGAACTCCAGGTGGTCGAAATTTCCGGAGCCCTCCACTATGGCGTCTCTCATAATCACATCGTGGATTTGGGACTTTAAACCCCAGATATTAATATTAATATAGCACCGCTTAACGTGGATGCACCCACTTCGATGATTGGTGGTACATGTCCATTACGACGACTAACGTCCATGTTAAATGATTAAGCAAACCCTTGTGGTAGCTGTAGTAGCTAACGGTGAAAGCGTAATCAGAGAACGAGGTGTGATAGCCAGAACAGTGTCGCATATTGGACGCTGAACTTGGTCGCCTTCCCGCGGCATGTTAAAATATGACTGAACACCACGGCCGGACTAGAGGGAAACGCAAAGCGCGTCCTGCCCCCCCCGGTAGCCCAGCCGCGATTTTTCTCGGGGCCAGCGCGTGAGCGGGGTACGCGGTGTTACAGCCAGGTGAGGCAGGCGCGCGTCGCAGAGCTATTTTTGGCTTGGATTAGCGTGATGCTATGAGTGAGGCCGACGCTTTTGCGACGCTTGGTCTAAGATCGCGACCTCACGGTGTGTTGAGACATTCACAAAATTGAAGTTCTATTGAAAACGCGCCGAATGGGACGGACGTGTAACGCGTTGCAGGTGCTAATCGCGGAGGGCACAGTAATGACTAATTTACTTTACCGCTACCAGAGGGCAATACCGCCCCGCCGACCGGGCGAGTGGTAGATATAAAAGGCGCGATTGTCAAGCTTTTTGAGTCTGTGGCCATGGCGCAGTGGGTAGCGCGCGCGGCATGTGTTGTTGCGGACCGAGCGGTCGTAGGTTCGATTCCCGTTGACGGAACTTTTTTTCTTTGACATCTGATCTTGTATATTTTTTCTACGTCATTTCCGTGACGGAAATACGTCACTGAAGTCTTGGTGGACCCCGGAATAAAACACGTTCATGTTAAAAGAGCCCCAACAATAATACACCGTGGGTGGTCTAGTGGTTATGGCGCTCCACTGCTGACCCGAAGGTCGCGGGATCGAATCCCGGCCGTGGCGGCTGCATTTTCGATGGAGGCGAAAATGTTTGGGGCCCGTGTACTTAGATTTAGGTTCACGTTAAGGAACCCCAGGTGGTGAAAATTTCCGGAGCCCTCCACTACGGCGTCTCTCATAATCATATCGTGGTTTTGGGACGGTAAACTCCAGATATCATTATTATTATTAATACACCGTATGATTTATTTAAGCTATCCCAAGAGACGAAAAACCTCATTAAGAAACGTCAAGCTATGAAAGCCTCAAATGCAACAGACAAAATAGAGCTGGCGGAGCTTTCGAAGTTAATCAACAGGCGTAAAGTAGCCGACATAAGAAAGTATAATATGGAGAGAATTGAGCATGCTCTAAAGAACGGAAGAAGCCTCAAAGCTATGAAGACAAAACTGTGCATAGGCAAAAATCAGATGTATGCATTAAGGGATAAGGAAGGCAAGGTCACAAACAATATGGATAGAATAGTTGAGGTAGCGGAAGAGTTCTACAGAGATCTGTACAGCAGCCGAGCCATTCAGGATGATAACGTAAGAAGGAGTAATAGCGCAGAGGAATCTGACATCCCACCAGTATTGACAGGAGAAGTAAAGAAAGCCCTAAAGGGAATGCAAAGAGGCAAAGCAGCTGGTGAGGATCAGGTAACATCAGACCTGTTGAAAGACGGTGGAGAGATTATGTTAGAGAAACTGGCCACCCTGTATACGAAGTGCCTCTCGACGGGGAGGATACCAGAATCTTGGAAGAATGCCAACATCATCTTGATCCATAAGAAAGGGGACGTCAAAGACCTGAAAAATTACAGGCCCATAAGCTTACTGTCGGTTGTCTACAAGCTATTTACAAAAGTAATTGCTAACAGAATTAATACGACATTGGAGTTCAATCAACCAAGGGACCAGGCAGGATTTCGTACAGGATTCTCAACAATAGACCATATTCATACTATCAATCAGGTGATAGAGAAATGCGACAACAGAGACAACCAACCCCTATACATAGCCTTCATAGATTACGAGAAGGCATTTGATTCGGTGGAGACATCAGCAGTCATGCAGGCACTGCGGAATCAAGGCATCGACGAAGCCTATATAAACATAATGGAAGAAATCTACAGCGGATCCACAGCCACTATAGTCCTCCATAAAGAAAGCGACAGAATCCCAATAAAGAAGGGCGTACGGCAGGGAGACACGATCTCTCCAATGTTATTCACCGCGTGTTTACAGGAGGTTTTCAGGGCCCTAGATTGGGAAGAGCTAGGGATAAGAGTCAATGGAGAGTATCTCAGTAACCTACGATTCGCTGATGACATTGCATTGATGAGTAACGCGGGAGACGAATTGCAGCTCATGATTACTGAACTGGATACGGAAAGTAGAAGAGTAGGTCTGAAAATTAATATGCATAAAACTAAAGTAATGTGGAACAATCTTGGTAGAGAACAGCGCTTTGCGATAGGTGGCGAGACACTGGAAGTTGTAAAGCAGTACGTCTACTTAGGACAGGTAGTAACCGCGGAGCCGAACCATGAGAGTGAAATAACTAGAAGAATAAGGATGGGTTGGGGCTCATTCGGCAAGCATTATCAAATCATGAATGGTAATCTACCACTATCCCTCAAGAGGAAGGTATATAACAGCTGCATCTTACCGGTACTTACCTACGGAGCAGAAACCTGGAGACTTACAAAGAGGGTTCAACTTAAATTGAGGACGACGCAGCGAGCGATGGAAAGGAAAATGATAGGTGTAACCTTAAGAGACAGGAAGAGAGCAGAGTGGGTCAGGGAACAAACGGGGGTTAATGACATCATAGTTGAAATGAAGAAGAAATGGATATGGGCCGGGCACGTAGCACGTCGGCAGGATAACCGGTGGTCATTAAGGGTAACTGACTGGATTCCAAGAGATGGCAAACGCGTGAGGGGGAGACAGAAAATTAGGTGGGTAGATGAGATTAAGAAGTTTGCAGGTATTACGTGGCAGCAGAAAGCACAGGACCGGGTTGATTGGCGGAACATGGGAGAGGCCTTTGCCCTGCAGTGGGCGTAGACAGGTTGATGATGATGATGATGATTTATTTATGTTATTAGGACTTTATTCGCTATGGAGAAGTCGCATGATCGACAGACACGCCGAGCCACCACGATTAACGAAGTCTGTCATTCGAGAAGAAGCTGCTCAAGTGCGCAGTGTTGTTCCGGAGTGCCTTGCACTTCTGGAAGCTTGCGTGTGTTTGTCTGACTATTGAAATGTCTCCTACTGCAGGGAAAAATGTGCATGTTGTGCATGTTAAGGTAATTCTAATGTGACGAATTATGTAATGCGCGGTTCACAGCTATAACATGTCATCTTTCCATGAATTAAAGAAAAAAATTGACGCATGGCGTAAACTGTCTAAGGCAGCGCGATGCGGAGCTAGGGTTCGCAGGTTCAAATTGCCGGTCGCGTGTGTCGTATTTATTCTTGTGCATTATTTTTATTTGCGGTTATATATATACATACACATGCATATACGGGACATGAAGGCGACGGCAACGGGAAAAACCCACCGAGAGTGTCCATATAATTGGCTATCGCAATAAAAGCGCAATTGGTAGCTATTCGTCATTTTATGCACGTCTAACATGCTGATGCCACAAGCTACCTTCTGCGTTGCAGGTTCTTTTGGCAGTGTATCTCGCAGTCAGACCTAAGGACGAACCCACAAGAGATGATTAGAAGGAAGCGCTTGCGCATTATTTAGAAAAATCACAGAGAAGAATGTAAGTGGAACTTAAACCTCCTTCCTCACTTCTGATTTCTCCAGTTTCCAGCGCAGAACTGCATAACTGCATTCGCGAACGCTTGCGGTGGCGCAATTATCTGGAAGTTGGGCGCACCCTCTTATACTTAGTTTAACCTACAACTTCCTTGTGTTTCGTTATTGCAAGGTTCATAATGCTTTCATTCCCACTTTCTAATACTTTCATTATCTTTGTGCTGGAATTGGCGTTCACTCAGCTAGAGTGTAGTGTATGAGTAGTCGCGAAAAGCGTCCAAGGTTAGCAGCTCTGCTAGAGTGACCTAGAATAGGGGGAGTGTCCAAAGCGCCGCGCGAATACATGGGAGGAGCGAGGGCCTTTTGCGGTGAACTTCCGCGCCGCGGCGCTGCCGTGCCGGACCCGTGGGCTTTCTCCGCGACGGAAGCCGCGTCAAAGCGGCGAGCGTCTGCTACGCGCGTGATATTTTGGCCGCTAGTAGCTAAAATTGCGGAAATTTGGGCAATATTTAATACTGCATGACTGCAACATAATACTGCAGCGACTCATCACACAGAACACGCGTTTGTGTGTTGTGAAACGGGGATTTTGTATATATCCTTTCAGCTGGCTTGTCACCGCATTGGTCCACATTTCCGCTGCTCTTTGAGGAAAGCATCCTGCGCGCAATTCATCGTGAGAAAAGGCGCTTAACTTACTTTCGTGTGGAATGATGGACGTAAACTTGCTGCAGGAAAAAATAAACTGGAGATAACCAGGAGAACGGTAGCACATACGCACGTAGTAACTAGCTCATGCATGCTAACGCGTTTGCACTCTTCGTATCCTATCTTTTATTTCGTGCATTCGATTTGTTTTACAAGGCTGCCTCCGGCGCTCTGCTGTTTCAAGACATTTATTCATGCGAAGCCGAAAGTGTCAGTCGGCGTGGCCGCGGTACCAAAAGTAAAAAATTACTCGCATAACTCGCGTCTCGTTCACTTGGTATACACGAAAATTGGCACAGAGGGGCACGAATCTACGTATGCCCAAACACGACCGATAGGTCATGGCATACATGCCATGACCTATCCACATGCAATTTAACATGCTTGCCATTTGCGTAACGACTAACAATAATCACATGGTGTGTGGCGCGCAAACCCGCTTTCTGTATCCAGAAATATAATTCTGACGATGTGTGGTCTGACGATTTGTTTCCGCCAGGTTATAAAAAACTTGGTGGTCACCAATATCGATGTCAACATTTTAGAGTTACCCATACATTTTGAAGAACTGACCGCATAGGTAAAATGTATGCGAAAAAATTACATGAAAAAAAAACATGGTCTCTTATGCATTCGCCTGAGATGACTCGAAAACGAAAGCCATCTTTTTCGTCAGTCGGTGCATTGATCCTCCCTCACCCCTCTCCGAAAGCTTTCTTCTGTAGATAACGTGCTTTCGGACTGCTGACACGATCGAAAGCATTGCAAGCTTTCTGCACCTCACCTGCTTTTACATTGCCTCTGTGATCGGCCCCCGATCACGGAGGCATCACTCGTGTTGGCTACGCGGGACGCCGACGGTCAATTTTCGTGTTTGATGAGGCATCTAAGGCGCTACCTTAAAAAAAAAAACAAGACAAATCAAAGGAAATGAAACGATATCAGTGCATCATCGTGTATATGCCTCACTTTATGTTACGAGCGATCGCCCGAAAACAAACGTGATTCTCAGTTCAGAGCAGCTGATTGCACGCGTCTGCGCGTGGGACAAAAGAGGCTTCTTTACCCGTCTGGTCATCTCTTTATATTTATTCAAGAGATGACCAGACTCGCTATTTAAGTACTCCGGAGCTTCAGCACGAAATTGTGGTGGACGCTATATTGAGTTCATCAGGAAAAAGCGGGAAATTGCGGTCAGGTGCCCTGTTGGCGCGCACTCAACTGCCGCGGAAACAATTGTATTTTATGTAACTACTCCTCCACATCTTTTTTGGAAAGTCTCTGAACCGGGCGAACGCTAACCTCCGAGAACCGTGAAAACATCTGAAGTTGAGAATAAGTTGTTTGAAACTGTTTTCATTTCGTATAGTGAAGGCTTGAAGCAATGCACGCATCTCGCGCGAACGTTTCATACTGACGTCAGCGATCCAATGCAAAGTGCATTTCTTGCATTTTTTTCTGGCTAGGTACATAAGGGATCTCTGCATTTGAGCAATTTTCTGAAGTGACTGAGATATTACACTTCTATTTGTCGATTTCTTACCGTATTTTCGTTCAGGCAGCTTGTACAGCAAGAATGGGGCATTTCTAACTTTGTTGCGTGATATCTGGATATTTGTAAAGCAAACTTCTATATTACGCCTTTTATGCAAAATCTTGTGGAATAAAGTTAGTTTACCTGGCAATGCTTTTGTTTCAAATGTTTGCGCACAGTGAACCTTGTTGTACGCTACCTCAGAAGCAAAAACATTAGCCAACAGCATTGCGGTCGTATGGCCGTCTCTACTCTTTTTTTTTTTTTTGTTTTGTTTCTCTTGCGTCTTCCCGGTGTGCTCCGTCCATAATAAAGAGCTAGTGGAGGCTAATTAATTGTCGAAAAAAAGCGGTGTGCGTATAGCTAGCAAACCAGTGGCGACCATGAGTAAAAAACTCGTAGTGTGAAGCGGTCACTGCGCGCAAGTATTTCAGCTGACTGCGCGTGCAATTTACTTTTTTTTTATTACTCTTAATTCGAGCATGCGTGATGCTATTGCCCGATTAATCGTGCGAATAAGGCTTTTGATTTCGTTCTTTGCTTGTGCGCGTCCGTTTTGCGCGTTTTTACACACGCACCAACGTTCTCGAACTCTGTGACCGGAACTAGGCCACGCTGATGCCGCCTGACACATGATTTTTTGTATTCTGTTGTTGCCCCAGCACTAACACAACGCTTAAAGATGGATAAACTCCATTCCGCACCGCATTATAAAAGTTAAGTAGACTTCAAGTGCCCTGTGTGGCAACGCGGCGCAAGGAACTACAGCGCGTAGCAGACGCCCCTCGCTTCCCGCGCGCTTCCCGAGCGCTGAAAGCCCACGGGTCCGGCGCAGCAGCGGCGCGGCGCGGGAGTTCACGTCAAAAGGCCCACGCGGGAGCCGGCGCTTTGGACACTCCCCCTATTCTAGGTCGCTCTAGCTCTGCCCTTTCATTAGGAGGGCGGTTCATTCGCTTTCCTTTAGGCAACGATACCTTATAAGGGTCATCATTATGCTAATACAAACTTTTAGCCGTGTCATTCAAATTCCTATTATACAGTTCAATGCCTATTATTCTAGAGGTTGTCCTGTCATCTTGTAAAACGATGAATCCAGGACATTGAGGCCGCCAGTTTTAGAACAACTAGTAGCAAAACTTGAGCCACTCATCGTGGTGAAATGACAGAGCATTATCTGGCAAACCTCGTAGCACTGGCTCCAATCACAGTGGGTGCATCCCGCTTAGGCTCGAAATTCGGGGTTAAACTTTCTGGAGCTGCAGTGATGCCTCAAAAGTGCAGCCTCCCTAAACAAAGCGTCCACCTTTTCAGTAAGGGCACAATAAATCACAGCATATCCACGGAGTGAATGATGATGAGTGGGCGAAGCTGCGGAGGTTCATCGGTAAACCGTGAATCTTCCGTGAATTCTGCCCAGTACATCATCACCGACGTGAGATCGGGCGCGTTTATACTAAAGGTTCGATGAGTTATGACGACTTGCAGCTCACTTTAATTTTACATGTACGCTGTGAATTTTCATTGTTTAGAAAACCATTGCTTTAGAAAACACCTTGCGTCTTTCGTTAAGCAGCTGGCGTCTTTTTCGTTTTGCTTTAGAAACATCTGGCGTTCTTTCGTTTTGTTTTTACAAAACATCTGGCGTCTTTCGTTGGTTTATTTCATCAATCAACGGCGTTTTGAACAAAATTTTTATTGTTTAATCACGCACAGGAGAAATCTCACCAGGCACTACCTTGGAGGTAAACAATGGCTGCTAATGGGAATGAGAGACAGAAGAAGTCGGCTTTTAGCTAACACTTACACTTCTACAGAGACAGAAGAATTCGGCTTTTAGTTAACGCGCACGCTGCGAATTTTTATTGTTCAACAACGCACAGGAGAAATCTCCCACCGGCACCACCTTGGAGGTCAAAGGGTAAGACTTGTTACTCACTACTACGAGCACGACGAGGGACGAACGGGTGCCGCCTTAAGGAGCTTCGCCCCTAAAATCGTCGTGCGATCACGTACAGTGTCAGCAGTATGGCGATAATGAGGCAAGACCGCAATTTATGGAATGGCGCACTTTTAGGGGCGAAGCTCCTTATAGCGGCACCCGTTCGTCCCTCGTAGCGTAGTATGTAACCAGTCTTACGCTTTGACCTGCAAGGTGGTGCCGGTGGGAGATTTTTCCTGTGCGTTGTTGAACAATAAAAAATTCGCAGCGTTAGCTAAAAGCCGACTTCTGTCTCTCATTCCCATTAGCAGCCATTCTTTACCTCCAAGGTAGTGCCTGGTGAGATTTCTCCTGTGCGTGATTAAACAATAAAAATTTTGTTCAAAAAGCCGTTGATTGATGAAATAAACCAACAAAAGACGCCAGATGTTTTGTAAAAGCAAAACGAAAGAACGCCAGATGTTTCTAAAGCAAAACGAAAAGACGCCAGCTGCTTAACGAAAGACGCCAGATGTTTTCTAAGCAATGGTTTTCTAAACAATGAAAATTCACAGCGTACATGTAAAATTATAGTGCGCTGCAAGTCGTCATAACTCATCGAACCTTTAGTATAAACGCGCCCGATCTCACGTCGGTGATGATGTACTGGGCAGAATTCACGGAAGATTCACGGTTTACCGATGAACCTCCGCAGCTTCGCCCACTCATCATCATTCACTCCGTGGATATGCTGTGATTTTTTTTATGAAAGCATTGATATGACGCGGACGTCATTTTCCCTCACATAGCGCAACCTCTTGCGCCAGCGCGGTTCATCGGTGTCTTTATCCTGCTTTCGAGATAAATGGCGCATCTATCGTCATAACAAAGACACCGCACTCATAGTTCACAGAAAGAAGAAGACGTAGGCAGTGGCGTATCACTTGTTCGCGAGGGGGGGGGTGGGGGGGGGGGGCGAGCCTCCGCCACGACATCGGCCGTGTCTATATACATATATATATATACATATATATACAACGCCCGTTCCTGGGCCGGCTGTTCTGCCTCTCACCTTCGTCATTATTCCCGCTAGCCGAGCATCAGGCCCAAGCAACGTTGGCGCTTATCGTCATTACGCTATATATATGTGTCTATGTGTGTGTCTTTGTGTCTCTGTGTGTGTGTGTGTATATCTATATACAATTTAGAGAGAGCTGCTCACTTATAATTGGATTCCTTATTGTAGGTAGCAATGACTACACCTTTCGTTTTTCGTAATAAGTACTACACTTTCTTGCACATAGTAGTAGCACGCAATGTTGCCACAATGTTGAAGCAACTTTCTCAATGTGGCGGCAACGTTGTGTCAATATTTCGTACTACTTGGGCTAAGTTAGCATACATCATATTTTGGCATGTTTGCTTCCACTTGATATAGTAGAGATGGCGCCTTGCTATTATTACTTTGATATCACTAATACTCTTGACTTGTTATCCACATGGTTTCTTAAAAAAATTAACAATTTGTAGTATGAGAGGTGTAGTACATTGTTTTATACTCAAGTAATTATATATATGCAAGTAATTACGCTGATGCAAACTGTGTAACCCCAAATTTTCCTTGAAAAAGAAACTTCATCTCCCGCTAAAGGGGACCATGAGGCGATGCGAAGCCGGAACACTTGCACGATCGTGTTCCGTTGGCGTTCGTTGTGCATGTTACCGACATCGGTCAGATTGTTATCGAACCAAATTTGGTCGCACACGTTGCAGCTGTGCCCGAAGCTCCGGTCGTGGAATTCGCGCTCG
Organism: Rhipicephalus sanguineus; assembly: GCF_013339695.2. Taxonomy (NCBI): domain Eukaryota; kingdom Metazoa; phylum Arthropoda; class Arachnida; order Ixodida; family Ixodidae; genus Rhipicephalus; species Rhipicephalus sanguineus. The sequence goes on from NC_051185.1 coordinate 79,316,853, forward strand.
AACCGGGCGTCGGCACCGTCGAAGCTGTCTAGCGAGGCGTTCTGCACGGGCGTTGGACTCGCGTCGTCTATCCGCAGCCGACGAGTTCGCTCGACGTTGACGCTTGGCTTCGACGTCGGCGTTGCGTACGGCGGGGTTTGCTTGCCGACGCTGCCGTTGCATTTCGGCATGACGAGCCCGCGTTCCATCCGTAGCAGTTTTCCGCCGGCGTTGCCGTTTGCACTGGGCTTCCCTAGCCTAGAGCTCGGGGTCCGCTTGGCGACGTTTACGTTGCCCTTCGGCGCGTGGAGCCTCCCGCTCCTCCACCCGCTGCTCCATGATCTCGGCAGGCGTTAAGTTGAGAGGGGGAGCGGAGAAAAGCTGTGTGGAGAGGGTATGCGCATGCGCAGTAAGGGTCCGCCATTAGCTGCTTCGCATCTCAAAAAATGCAGGCGATTATAACAATAGGGTACCCCGCAATGTTTCCTTCCGCATTGGTACGTTGTCATCTTTTTATGATCGGTTGAAATTTTCTGGGTGATGCAGACGGCAGCTGCTCGTAACGCGATGCAACAAATGACACGAAAACGATCCATCGTGTAGTGACCACTTAAACGTGAATCCATAAAAAATTACACCATTTCCCTCTAAACGGGTCCATGAGGCGATGCGAAGCCGGAGCGCTTGCACGATCGCGTTCCGTTGACGTTCGTTGGGCATGATACCGACCTCGCGTCGTGGAACGCGAAGAGGAACAATACGCGCGTCTTGTCTTCCCTCTAGCCTGGCCGTTAATTCTCACAGAGCGAGCGGGGAACGCGGTCGACAGGCGTGCGAGAGGGGGGCAGTGTAGGAGAGGAGAAAGAGGGGGAGGGGACGCCATGCGCTGGCGCTCATCGCGGCGTTGCGCAGGAGGGAATTTCGACATGCCTAGCCCGCATTTCAAAGGAAGAGGGGGATGGAAGAGGGAAATTGGAAAGGGAAAGCGGAGAGGCGAGGGGAGAGGGTGAGGGGAAAGGGGGAGAGGGGAAGTGGAGCGGAGGGGTGGAGAGGAGGTGTGTGGAGAGGGTATGCGCATGCGCAGTAAGGGTGGTCACGCCGCACACCACCACCACCACTACCACTGGTTGAAATCCGCTATGAGATGCTTCGCATCTAAAAAAGAGAATAAGCTATTTCCAATGCGGCATACTGTTGGCCATTGGTTCTTCGGCGCGTTCCTCAAACAGTTTCCTTATGCCATAAAATCGTCAACTTGTTACGCGACGTCAGAAATATCTTAAATATAGCGGCTTTAAAATGACGTGTATACACTAAACAGCGCATAACTATGCTGAATAATGCCGAAACTTTTTGGAATATCTGGGCAGTGTCTAATCCAGAGCGTAATACAAGGAAGCTGACCGCCGATCACCTTGGCAGTGGTTACTTATAGCTGCTGGCGAGATGGATTCATATGATAACAAATATTTTCGACTGTAGTACAACGATGTTGAAATTTTGTGCGCGTATATAACACTGTGAACGCATCCTTGCTAAGAGAGAGGGAGAGAGAGAAATAAACAGCACTGCACGTGTGTGCTTCATTGCCGTCCGAGTTGTATTTAACGCTGTACAAGTAAATTCAAGATGAATCAAGATGAACTAGTCCGGCTGTCAAGTCACTCTCCTTAGTCCGGAAACACGTGGCCCCTGATCATCTCCCTGGTTCGATAGATCAAGTTGTGGGCCATGCTTGAAAGCTGGGCTTCCCAATGTGCATGAGTACACTGCCCTAGTCGTCCCCTTGTTGCAAGCGGTTGCGATCGCTGCAACCTACGATATAATGTATGTAACGCCACAAACAGGCGATACGGACACTTAAGTGGAAACACTTTTTAGCTCTTCCAGTTCGGCCCAACTAAAACACTCATTGCTCACAGCGGCTTGAATGTCATTCCTTTTCGATGCAAGAAAAGTAATTGACCCGAACAGGCAGAGGTTCGATCGGTTTATAAAATGTTTACTGGTTCCCACCCGTATTTGCGTCGTCGATGATTCGAATTTCAGGGCAGCCGCAGAAAACAAATCACAGCATATCCACGGAGTGAATGATGATGAGTGGGCGAAGCTGCGGAGGTACATCGGTAAACCGTGAATCTTCGTGAATTCTGCCCAGTACATCATCACCGACGTGAGATCGGGCGCATTTACACTAAAGGTTCGATGAGAGTTATGACGACTTGCAGCTCACTTTAATTTTACATGTACGCTGTGAATTTTCATTGTTTAGAAAACCATTGCTTTAGAAAACATCTGGCGTCTTTCGTTAAGCAGCTGGTGTCTTTTCGTTTTGCTTTAGAAACATCTGGCGTCTTTTCGTTTTGCTTTTAGAAAACATCTGGCGTCTTTCGTTGGTTTATTTCATCAATCAACGGCGTTTCGAACAAAATTTTTATTGTTTAATCACGCACAGGAGAAATCTCACCAGGCACTACCTTGGAGGTAAACAATGGCTGCTAGTGGGAATGAGAGACAGAAGAAGTCGGCTTTTAGCTAACACTTACACTTCTACTTCTATTAACGTTTCCTACTGGAACATGCCAATGGCTGCTAATGGGGAATGAGAGACAGAAGAATTCGGCTTTTAGTTAACGCGCACGCTGCGAATTTTTTATTGCTCAACAACGCACAGGAGAAATCTCCCACCGGCCCCACCTTGGAGGTCAAGATCTGGTAATAGCGTTACGACTGGTTACGCACTACGAGGGACGAACGGGTGCCGCATTAAGGAGCTTCGCCCCTAAAATAATAATATAGAGCTCGCTGTTAGCGGTAGCTTCCTCTGCAACGACGAAGTGCAAGACCCGAAAACGTCGCATAAGCAGCCTGCACCGCAGACAGCTTGACAGTGCGTGGTCATGAGACACGGACGCCAATCTTCACTGCAGAAGCGTAGGGATAATTTCATTACATAAATACCTTATTGGTGTGTTGAAGGAAGACTTGGCCTCAATCGTTGGTTTCCCAGTGCGCAGCCGACAGTGACCGCTGGCGAAAGTGGGGTGGCTCGGCCCCCCCTAAGTTTTCCCAGTAGGGGGCCTTGCGTCCCCCTTGTCTCCCGGTAGATGCACCTATAGATGTAGGAAGCGCGCGTCACATAAAGCTTGTGTTTTGCCTTACCTAAGCGGTAATATTCGAGCAGGATTCCTTTTTAGGCGCCGGTAAGGAACAACCTCGGATGAGCAAGTCGTCTCGAAGGAGATGAAAAAAATCAACGTTTTTAAAGGGTAGAGGCCAACGTGCAGGTAGTTTATTATTTTCAATAAAATAATGTAGCGTGTTGTGCCCAAAGGTTTACTGGCTCTATTTTAAATTGAAAGTTCAAGAAATCTATCGTTCTGGTGAGGGCTGAAATTTTACTGTTCAAAAGCAGCGGTAACCTTAACTCTAGCAAGTTTGAATGCGTTGAACTTTCTGCGCTTAAAACGTGGCCCAACTGGAGGGAGCACTTGACCCACGTGTCGCGTCTCCCCTCTAGTCCGGCCATAGTCAACATAACGAGTCAACATAACATCGACCTCACGTAGCAGAGAAGGGAAGCGCTCGAAATCGTTAACGTCTTGTTCTAGGCGCACACAGAACGTTTCATTGACAGAACACTACAGTGTCTTTTTCTGTAGTTGATTAGACCTAACTATATAGCTATCTGACTATCCAGCCGCCTGTATCTGTGAGCTCTCATGTCTGTTCCCTTAATATGGCATGTTCGAAAATTCGCATACGTTGGTATGACTGTATGCAGAACACCAGTGAGCGATCATGAAATTAGCAACAAAACATGTCTCATCTACGAGATGAACGCCTCTCCCAAAATCACGTGTCGCACATATCAGTATACCACGGCCGGGGTACGCGGGTACACGTCACCCGTGACTGGAGGAGGGAGGCTTTCATGAAGTACAGCGGGCGGCAGTTGCGGGCGGTAGTCATCGGCGCAGAAAACGGCACGTGGAATGCACCTGTCCGGGGCCAAGCCGCTTGGGCGGTATGCCTGGGAAGCACGCTATAGCAGAGTAGGTTCACCAAGCGGACACCAGGCAGCGTGCGAAGCGGCTGGAATGATGTGATGCTCGCATGAAATCTGCTCCCGATTGTAGTGCTCAACTTAAGGCATTACATTGTTTTTTTTTTAATTTTATGGACTACCAAGTGTGTCGCTGGCTTTCGGTTTCTAGTATTAATAAATGTGCAAAATACTGCCGTACATTTTTTTATTGGTTGGTTGCACTTAGTGACAGCTTCAGATGGCTTTTTCGTATAACTATGTAACGATATGAAGATAGTAGGGGTGTGCGAATAGGGAAATTTCCTCTCGAATCGAATTGGAATCGAATATGCCGAATAGTGGCGAAAAATATCGAATATCGAATCGAATATCGAATAGTACGTATATATACATGGAACTTGGACCGCCAGTTACTGCAAGACAAAGGAAAAATCAGGGACGCTACGGGTTGGTGACAGCTTCATTACGCGCCTGTTGGGTAGAGTATTTTTCTTCTGCTTTTCTGGGCGCAGGCATGTTGACAGGAGAGCCGTCACTCCAGTTAGCATGGGCCCTCTCAACGGCTAAAAAAAGGGGGTACGGCAGCTAGTTTTTTTTCCCTATGGTCGCGGAATACGGCTTCAATTGTACTCCATATGTGGTCACGCAATACTGCTTTCTCTCGATGCATACTCGGGGCCCAACAATCTTCGGGCGCTCGTTCACAGCAGTGTTTCAACTATACGCGCAGGAGCGATGAGAGTTCTTGAACGACTGGTGCGGTACGGCAGTGACTGCACAGCGGGAACAAATTTTCATATATGAATCCAATCACCGAGGGTTTCGCGGGCCGAAGTCGGAATGTATTACGTCGCCTGCGGCATACGCGACCGAACTAGGCAAGGAAAGTCCATGCCTTCGTTTCAGAGGCGAAGTTGTGAAGAGCTTGACAGTTTTCTCATGTTTCTTTTTTTTACGTGTGCAAATTACATGATCGCCTTTGAAATAAACATGCGCTCGCTTTTGTACCAGGATATCGGTGAAAGTTTTAACGAAAGGCCTACTGTACCGATTTTAGAGTTAGTTTTATCCACTCCACCCTAGCCAGGTTATGCACCTTTGTCGCGTTTTAGATATTCGTCCGTCGAATTATTCGAAACTTCGAATACTAGCTATTCGAAAGTCGAATCGAATTATTCGGTTAGGTATTATTCGATTGGAATTCGAAACTCGAGTATTCGCACACCCTTAGAAGATAGTGGTATTTTAGTCACGCGAACAAATCACCATCCACTACCGAATGCATAGGCGCGTAGTGTCTTTTGATAGAGGAAACACTTTACGCGGAAACGATGTCACGAGTTGCTTGTGCGTAGTCGGTGAAGAATGTTAGACCAGTTGAGGTCACAAAAAGTTCCTTGAGTTGTGGTTTTAGTTTCGTTTTTAAAATAACTCACAAAGACACGTTCGCTGAAGAAAGAAGCCGTACGAACACAAAGAACACTGGGGCGGTGGCTGTTTTCTCACATAGGCTGTGGATCTATGCGAAAACATCTCATAAGCTGTGTATCATGCGAGACCATCTGTTCTCGCTTGTGAACAGTCGTGATCAGCTTCTCTTTGGATCCATTATGCACTTGTGAAGCGCACAAACGATTAAAGTGTTGCACCTGGGCGCATTCGTTTTGCTGCACTCTGATAGTCTTGTTGCTTTTGTACGCTGTTCGTAGATTTCATAGTACATTCGATAGAACAAGACACAATGTAGTGCGAACGTCCTTCGCCTGTGCTCTTCGAGCTCATCCGGCACACGTGGATAAAGTGGCGTACACTACCGGTAGAGTCGCCAGAGCAGAGGTGCGTATCGCGAGAAGCACTCAAGCAGGTGATCAGATCGTGCCGAACTCAAGAAGTCGTAAACGCATCTTGCGATCACATACTGCGTCAGCTGTCGATCGACAATAAAGCAAGACCATGTTATATCGAACGGCGTATTTTGTATGACGCCGCAGCCGTTGCGTGGGTGCTGTTTCACTTGGAAGATCGTAGCCGATACAGCGACGCTTGTTTACTCGACACCGAGGCTTCTCTTTGTCCGTATCATATTTGCGAGATAAAAGCGACATGTTTCTTCACATTTACCGAAGACAGCGAAGTCAAAGATCTCGGAAGCAATGACTGCGCAGGCGTGCATGCAAGACTTAGAATTTGTGTTCACCCGCCACTGTGGTCAATAGTGGTTTGGTGCTCGAGTGCTAACCCGAAAGTCGGGGGATCGAATTACGACCATGGCGGCCGCATTTCGTTGGAGGCGTAATGCTTGAGGCCCGTTTACTTAGACTTGGGCGCACGTTAAAGAACACCAGATGGTAAAAATTTCCTGAGCCCAGCACTACGGCGTCCCTTATAATAATAATATCGTGGTTTTTGGATGTAAAACTCCATCAAATATCTTTAGCGTTTGTGTCCAATAACGTTAGCGTTTGTGTACAGGTGGTATCTTGGAGCGGGGCGAGTTTCGTTCCGCCGGTGAAGACCTGCCATGACGTGTCAGCAGATCGTTTAGGACTAGATGTAGAAAAACTCAATAGCTTTGAGTATGCATAAGCACAGGTATGCGACAGCTCCATTATTAGCATTAAAAGAATGTAGTGTGTTGTGTCAACATCTTTATTGCCTTCACTTAAATCAGTGGTTCTCAGCAGTGGATACTTTGGGGACCCCTTGACGAACGGTGGCAGTGATCGTGGATCCCTTGCAGTGAGATATAAGAGGGGGGATATCACATGCAGCATGAACTGGTGCCTTTTTTTCTCCTTGGCCAAACTAAAGTGCCATGCCAATTCGACCTCAACAGCTTGTCAATAAGTAGTGCGGTCTGCAGCCACATTCAGCAAATTTCTAGCTATGTTTTCTCTTCAAATATGCAAACCCAGAAAGGTATCCTCACGTGCAAATGTCGTAGAAAACTGCAACAGAATCATATGGAGAAGGGAGAAACATAAGTCAGCTCCGCCGCAATACAAATTGCTCATGCCCTGAAGCAAAACAAAAAATCAGAAGGCGCCGCTCTCATGGGGCTTAGTGTGCCTTCAAAAACGTGGTTTTTTTCGTGGATGGATTTCGAGGACCCCCTTGTGGGAACCACCGATTCAAATAAAATTAGATTCAAGTTTGTCAATCTGACACTGGCGTAACCTTTGCTGGGGAGAAGCTGTGGGAACTTCCACAGCGCCAATTTTAAATCCAAAAGCATTCCTATGCCTAACCATGAACAAACTGGAGAGAGCACTTGATTCGTGCTTGGTGTATCCCCTCCAGTTAGGCCATAGCCTTCGCATCGACACGACCCTGCCTTCCGTCACGTATAACAGATGGCTGAAAAAAAAGTAATACGGTTTTTCAGCAGTGCTGTAAATACTGTACAGTTGGTGCTACCGTATATTATCATTCTGAGTTAGGGTGCCATGATTCGTACATGTTTTTTAAGCGTGAGTTGCTCCATACATGCCGTAGTGTGAGGATAAGATGACAGTCGCTACGGCGTTGGGTATGCATGCGCAGAGGTATCTTGCGTGCGCTCTGTCCGGAACGTGCTGTTCTTACGTAAGCAACGTCTTAAAGCCCAAAACACACTGAGTGATTTCCGGTTGGCGATGAGATGGCCGACACGTCGAACGACACTGCTGGACTGAAAAAGTTCGTCATCGGACGATCGTTCCGAGACCGAGTTTCGTAGCTAGGAGATAATGGCCGCTTTTTGTAAGCCAGTCAGTACGTCAAGTTACGACATAACGGAGGAGAAAGCATTCTTCAAACTGTGACAAGCTCTCTTGTGTAATACCAAGGACGCTGTTGGAACTGAAACACTGCTTCCAGCGTGACCGATGATTTCTCGGGTGACATGCAGCAGCGTGGAGACGCTTCTGGCGTTCCAGCGCGGCCTATCCGCCTCGTGCATCGGTATGGTGGCGCCACCGCTCGGCTAAGGCGGTTGTACCCTCTCCCAACCCCCCATAGGATCCCATGCATTTTGAATCAAGTTTGCGATTTCGTTGCGCAAAAACAAACTAGCGCCATCTCTGGACAATACGCCACACCGACGACGCAACACGTCCTCTTGCTTCCACCGACTGGCCATGCTCCAAGCTAACTCCTCTCTCCACTTTCTTTTATTTCTTTCGGTGGCCGTGAGAGCGCGCCATAGCGCGCGCTGTGCACTGTGCTGTAGCGCACCCGACAAGACCGGCTGGGCTCGTCGCTTTCGTCGCGTCTTCCTTGAACGTTGCAACGTTAATATTGTGTTAAGGCGGTGGCCACACGTCGGACGATGAGCCCTGATTTCGTTCAGCTGCCATCTCATCAACGGCAATGTTTCAGACGCCTCAGTTGTGTACTTTTGTCCGTTGGTTGCGGGACAAGATGGCCTCCTGCAAGACCGCGTTTTTCCAAGTCAGCTGTGTGCGTATTTCTCGGCGTCGTAGAAGTTTGATGACGCGAGGACGTCAACTGGTGCTACATCGTGGGAACCGCTGAAGTGACTGCAAGCTTGACGACATTGTGCCAGAATATTCTAGCGTACTGTACGCGCACGATTGTGCTACACTTAAAATACCGCGCTTGGCCTCGCGCGTCAACTTGGTACGCCTGTGTGCAACAAGTGTGTTGTTATCGTTGTTGCGTCGGTTAATATTGAATTGCAATTGGAATACCGTTTTTGCAAAGGTAAGTGAAGCTGTAAGTAGTTGCCCTTCTATATGCTCGCTAGTCCACGAACATTACTTCTAGTATCGCATTTTATTTTGAGCTGCACGTACCAAAGGAGAATCTAGCATAAGAGATACATTGCACGCGTGCGCATTTCCTATATAAATCTGAGTAATGCCACGCGTGCGCATTTCCTATATAAGTCTGAGTAATGCCATGCTCAATTTAAAGCGCATGTGTTAGAGGATTGTGGCTTCAATGTTGAAAGGGATTAGATATTCCGAAATATGTGATTGCAATGCAGTTAGAACTTTCTCATATGTTAATACGGTCTGTGAACAAAAAAAAACGCTGTGTGAATGTTTGTTGATCATTTGCTACAGTGCTTTCACGCATTATTATGCAGCTGTGTGACGGCTGTTAAAACGTTCAGCAAGTTATATTTTGGTTTTCTTGGCCTAGTTGAGTGCTACGAGTGTTGGGCGAAGATAAAATCGCGTGTCTTTTGTGCGTTTCTTAAGCAGGCATACAGCCGTAATAGTCATTGTTGTACTGTTTGGGGTGTTCAATAAAACAAGAATGCTGTTTTGTACTGCAACAATTTTTATTTCATCTGTGTTAACAGATCACGCAAACAACTTGGACACATGCACGTAAGAAACGTACGCAGTACATCGCGCGCACGCATAAAAAAACGGGCCTGTCATTTCAAAACAAATGATATAGACCAATGGACGTAACAGACGGCATGGTTGTCTAGTGGAGCAGCGTCGGCAGTACAAATATCAAACCAGAATGAAACATGAATAGAAAAACGGAGAGTAACAGGCGCTTTACCCACGGCTTCTCTGAGCCGCGCATATCCACCTATCGCCACCGTCCGCCGTTGGTGGCGCCACCAGTACCACTGAAAGCAGCAGCGCACGAGGCGGATAGGCATGACTGCTCTAGAGGGGAGGTGCGACGCGCGTGCATGCGTCTTCCTTCTACTTCGACGCTGATATAGCTCGTGTCGGGAGAGTTGGCAGGCACAAAGACTACGTCATCCTGAGTGCTATATGTGCAGTGCGAGTACGGCTGTGTTCGGAAGAGGCCGATAACGTCGTGCATGTGTGTAATGGCATATATATTGAGTGTCCTCTCGAGAATAAACCAGTTGGTAGTGTGCGCTTGTATACGTCTCTTCTTCCTGTTTCGTCCTTGTCCCTTTTTGCGCCACCGTCTTATACTTATATATTTGTCTACCAACGCGCACAAAGTATTTTTAAACAAAAACCAGTTCTCTTCCACGGATCGATTGTAAAATGATGGCCACATTGTGTTTTCAAAAAATGCTCTTAGTTCCGTATTTATTGCAATAAAATTACCTTTATTGTAGTCTCGAATTTGCTTTGTTATGAGACCTGCCATGGGTGGTGTTATGTTTGTCGTCACTTGAAGCAGATGGTGATCGCTGAAACCATCCAGGTGTTCTATGCTCCCTATAGTTTCAGGAGCGTTCGTGAGAAGAAGGTCTAGAACATGGGTACCGCGTGTAGGTTTAGAAACAGTTTGAAACAGGTTGATATTTAAACATAAATTGATGAATTCGGGTGATTTATGACAGGAAGATGCTAGTTTCCCTCAATCAATTAGCGGGCAATTTAAGTCACCCAGAAGATAAGTTAAATCAGTCTGGAAGAGTTCAAAGGCTTTGGTGATGCTGTCGCGCAGAGCACTTACGAAGGAACCGTTCAAATCCGGTGCATGGTAGCAAATGCCTATCAATATCCTGGAGGACGAAATCGTTCAGGCCACCCAGATAATCTCAAGATCAGAATGTGTATTGATCAAAGATGACGTGATGGTCTTTTTAATACCTATCAAGACACCGCCTCCTGTTTTGAAAGAGCGGTCACATCTATATAGGTTATACGTGTTAGAAAAAGAAAAAACTTCTTCATCTTTTATTGCAGGGTGCAGCCATGTTTCCGTAAATGCGAGACTGTCTGATCTACTATCTTCCAAAAAGGAGGAAATGAGATCTCGTTTGGATGGTATGCTTCGTATGTTAGCGAACGATAGAGACAATGATGGTGAGATAGGGCATAGCTTTGGTGCTATGTGACTCTGTGCGCATGCTTCCAACCAGAGCTATCTATTCAGCGGAACTGCGCTTCCAGTACTATCATAAATATAAGTTATCGAGTCGATGCGCAGTTTGTCCACTGAAAGCCTAAACACGTTGTTTTGCGCTTTCGCAAATTCAATTAGTTTTTTCGTCTGGCATGTCGAGTTTCCGGCGAGAAATCTTCACGAATGGAAGTGGATGTACCTTTAAGTTTGTGCGCGCATGACAGAATACGTTCTTTGTCCTTAAAAAGGGTCAACTTGGCTATTATAGGGCTTCGCTTATCGTCTCTATATTTTCTCAGCCGATGTACGCGTTCAAATTGCTGTTCATTCATTTTAAGACCAAGCTTATCTGCGCAGAAGTCTATTATTTTGTTCTCTGACTTTGCCCAATCCTCTTTAGTGTCATCACCCAAACCAAAAAAGAGCAGATTCGAACGCCGCATTCTGTTCTCGGAATCGTTACAGCGGGCCTTAATAGCCGCTACCTGCTCAGACACAACACGTACAGCGTCAGAATCTGTCGCAACTTCAGATGGGTGTCTTGACGCTGTGGCTCTTTGCAGAGACGCAACTTTGTCGCTTAAAAGTTTAATTTTGTTGTCAGCTTCGACTTGCTTCTCCTTGGCAGTTTTCAACTCGGCCATCAAAGAAGCCTGGCATTCTTCAAGTTTGCGGATGGCATCTAACGCTTGGGCAAACGATTCTGCTTCAGCTTTTGTCAGGGGGCCAGGATTAGATTCTATATCGCCCGAAAGCAATAACAAAATGGCCGAGAAGGCGCGACATTTGCAAGCAAACAAAGACTTGAAAGATTTCAACTTGTCAGCATACTGGGGTGGGCGCGACACCGCCAAAAAACAATAATTACTACTCCTAGTACAATTTGTACCTTTCAGGTAACTAACCTGTAACAACAGCCATCGTAAGTTCGGCATCGTAGGTGCGATGTCGTGCCCGCAGGGGGAGTCAGTTGGCTGTCCTTTTATATCCCGCGCTGGCCGCCTCGAACGCACTTGATGTGATCCCAGGTTACCAGGTGGGCCAGTCGGGTCTATTTAAAACCAGCTGTAGGTGAATTGAAGTACGCAATCGTCGTTGCAGATTGGCAGGTGGCCGCAGCATGTCGGCAGTCGTTCGTCCATCCGAGCGCAGACGCTCGGCGAGACCATCCACGTTAGAGCAGCCTGTAACAACAGCCATCGTAAGTTGGGCATCGTAGGTGCGATGTCGTGCCCCAATTTCCATTTGTATATCATCGGGTTACCGAAAGTCATCTGGAGTACTCTACTACGATGTGGCTTATAATCCTGCCGTGCTCTTGCACGTAACGTAGGGGCGAATATTGTTAAGGAATCTTTTATCTTCTATTCTAAACCCAAACAGTAACTATTGTCAGGCTCAGTCTCCGTTATTTCTGCGGCTTGCCGCTGTCCCCTAGTGCAGTACATGTCATATGATGCAGTAGAGCGCAATTAGGTAGCCCAGGGTTCCAAAACACGACACCTTTTCTCTCGACAACGTATGCATCCCAAAACAGGCATAAGATTACTACAACGAGGACATTGTTTTCATCACTCATACGAAGAATTTCCGCAAATACTTACATATACATTACAACATTGGACAATGGCTATGACTTAGTTTCCTTTTATTCAGTGCGTTCTTATGTTATTTAGTATGAGATTGCCTTGCTATCAGTTTCGTGCTTACATACTTTTACTTTTTTTTCATTTGCGTCTCAACACTCAAAGTTCCATTGATAAGTGTGATAAAATCTTCTACGTCGTTTTCAATTTTATTGCGATAGCAATAATATGGACACCCTCGGCGCATTTTGCCGTCGCCGTCATGTGCTGCATATCTATATGTATGCGTATATATAAAAAGGCACAAAGAACAATAAAGCAGGAGAAACAAATTCTGAAGCACCCGATCGGAGATTCGAACCAGCGATTCCTCGCACCCAAGGGGCTGCGTTAGGCAACTAAACTACGCACCATGCATGCGGCGGCATGATGACGGCGAGCTATTTATATACACCGTTTACCGTTGGTGGAAGGCAGACCTCGGAGGAGCTTGAGCGTGTTTTCTATCACGCAACACTTCTACTTTTTTTTTTCAATTTGAAAACTGCCTTGAGAAGCTCACGAAGACGTGGCCCTTTTCTGTACCCACTCGTGATATGGAACGAAAAAAAAACACCGTGGACACCTTGCATCAGACGCCCCCGCGTGGCTGGACACGCAGAGGGGTCACTCCACGCGCCGAAGTTTAAAAGAAAAATATCTAAGAGCGTCTCATTCTCCATTGTCAACACTTGCAGTGAGTTGCTCAAGCACAAAGACGTAACCACTGCGACAGTTTTCAGTTCACGCTTGTCCTGTGTGTACCTGCGCGTTCTTTTCGGGCGTCCTTCTTTGTGCTTCAGCAGCTCGCCGCAAGTATCGAGCTGCTTGTCGTTCTTCGTGTGACATTCCAAGTTCTTGCTATCGGCTTCATTGCTTCGCCCTTGCGGTAAAACTGACTATTTATGAACGCTGTAATATGCACCAACTCGCCCAAATCAATTGACTGCGGCTTTCGCTCTGCTCGACCAAGCCCAGCGAGCCGCAAAGGACAGTTGAGCCCTGGACTGAGGACCCCATCCACTTGCCCAGAAATGTTGCATAGGCAATAATAGTTTTTACTACTACGTCTTCCTTCTAGCGTTCTTCAGCGTTGGAAGTGGCCCACTCGCATGTGCCCCCTCCAATCACCGCTACGCGTTCATGTCATGTTATTTCGTACAAAGTAAAAGTTGTGTATGCGAAGTTTCTAGGTGTTACAATTAGGCTAAACGCAGACTGTGACATGTTGCGTTTATATTCCGATAATATAGTTCAATGGTTCGTTAGTGATGTCGTCTCGTGGTTTCGTAAATTCATGCATATATTTGGTCTAGACTGATATTTCATCAAAAATACTAGAGAAACCTTGCGCTCCTCCTGTTGCCGAAACTAAAGCGTTTTACCAGGAAGCTCTTGTTTTGATGGTTCCAATTGCACCGGTAGTTCCGCATATCGGGCTCATTCACACTGGGGAACCCGCCGGCCACAGCGACCGGAATTCTCGTGCCGCCGAAATTCCGCATTGTTCGCACTGCTACGAACCACACCGCCGAAATTTGGGCGCTTAGTTTCATCGTTCCTTCGCGCGAAGGAACGCTGGCATCTACGCGCTCTGCGTTGTGTTCGCGTTTCGTTATGGCGAAGCGCATGAACATGAGCAGGATCGTCGAACTGCTGGGCCTGCTGGAAAGCAACTTTCTGGCGATGTCTGACGAGGAGAAACATGCACTCGCCGAACAAGAAACGACGCAAGCAGTTGTGGTTGGATCGCTCTGATTTGCAAGACGCGAGAAGCTTGGTCAAGCCGAAATAATGCTACCCGTTCTGCGAGATCGCGATGGTGTATTCCAAAGATGCTAATCGCAAGAACACTTGGAAGTTGTCGAGAACTACAGGATGATTACGAAAGACTTCGCTGTCGCTACGGGCTTCGACGACTGCGATATCACAAGCACGCTACCATTTTTCGAATGTTCGACTCGCGTTCCTATTGGTTCGCGGTGAGGGAATCCGGCGGCAGCTGGCGCAAAGATCGGTCCTCGACCGATCAGCGTGGAAAGGACTTTTCCGGCGGATCTCGCTGCCGCCGAAGCGGATTCCGCGTGCTCTCGCCGCTGAATATCTCAGTGTGAACGCGCCATAACTGCGTTCTCGTCTCAGAGGGAGTTTACCGCACTCCCAAAGCAGAGAACATAGTACCCTAAGTCAGTTGAAAATTTGCTGTTAAGAACTTGTCCTAAGCTCCGTAATGGGAAGGGAAAGTACGTGGTACCCTACGTCGTCCAGAACTTGCTTTAAATACAAGAATTCTGCAATGTTTGTCTATCACTTTGGAATAACTGCGTGCAGCACTTTTATACTACTGTACAGAGTACTCTCAACAATTTGCATATATTTTTGAAACAAGCCAAACGTTTTCCAGATAGTGCGCTAGGAACTTATCAGGACATATTACCGCTCTTCCATAGTAGATTACACATCACAGCAAATCGTTGCACCCGTATTTAGAGCGCATCTCAAGGGCGCCCGTTCCTGCAATGAGCGGCGTCACCGTGGCGTCGGCGGCGTAACCGTTAGAGCGAACGACGAGGAAAGAGAAGGAACACGGAATCTGTCGATATTACAAGCCACCGGCCTCTGACCTCGCTTTCATTCACCGTCACGCGCGCTCGCCCCTTGGTCGGAGCTCGCGCGAATGCAGGGAGGGCACGGGGACTGCGGCTCGCTTCGTTTGTCGTAACCGGGCAATCGGCGATTCGCGTGGTTCGCTACACCTGCCATGCGCAGTGTGGTGTGCGTAGCACTCGAGCGCTGGCCAGTTTCTGTGGAAATACATAACAAATGTTACATTGCTACAACTGCGTATAGCCGAAATTTCGAACACAGTTGGCGTTGCCCCAACACGAAGGTGCGCTCAGAATTCGCAATAGGCAGTATCGTAGTCGTCGCTGAGTGCTTCAATGCAAATGAGATCGGGGCGGGCCAAACGCACTTTCTATCTATCTATCTATCTATCTATCTATCTATCTATCTATCTATCTATCTATCTATCTATCTATCTATCTATCTATCTATCTATCTATCTATCTATCTATCTATCTATCTATCTATCTATCTAGCTGCGGAGGTTCATCGGTAAACCGTGAATCTTCCGTGAATTCTGCCTAGTACATCATCACCGACGTGGGATCGGGCGCGTTTACACTAAAGGTTCGATGAGTTATGACGACTTGCAGCTCACTTTTATTTTAGATGTACGCTGTGAACTTTCATTGTTTAGAAAACCATTGCTTTAGAAAACATCTCGCGTCTTTCGTTAAGCAGCTGGCGTCTTTTCGTTTTGCTTTAGAAACATCTGGCGTTCTTTCGTTTTGCTTTTAGAAAACATCTGGCGTCTTTCGTTGGTTATTTCATCAATCAACGGCGTTTTGAACAAAATTTTTACTGTTTAATCACGCACAGGAGAAATCTCACCAGGCACTACCTTGGAGGTAAACAATGGCTGCTAATGGGAATGAGAGACAGAAGAAGTCGGCTTTTAGCTAACACTTACACTTCTACTTCTACTAACGTTTCCTACTGGAACATGCCAATGGTGCTAATGGGGAATGAGAGACAGAAGAATTCGGCTTTTAGTTAACGCGCACGCTGCGAATTTTTTATTGTTCAACAACGCACAGGAAAAATCTCCCACCGGCACCATCTTGGAGGTCAAGATCTGGTACTAGCGTTACGACTGGTTACGCACTACTACGAGGGACGAACGGGTGCCGCTTTAACGAGCTTCGCCCCTAAAAACGGAATATCACGTACATCTGTGAGACCAACGCGCGGTCGTTACACTCTGCGTACGTAGAGCGTGTGAGTGTAAACACTGCGTATGCGCAGAATCTCCAGTATGTGCGTGGAACCAAAACTGTCTACTATCATGGCAGCGATGAAACGCAATCAACGTTGCAAGCGCTGCTGCTGTGCAGGACATGCACGCCACGCTTAGTAATATTGGCAAGGCATCGCTGTATACGCACCCTCTGCCCTTCAGAGCGAGCGTACAACGACGCTCCTCACGTTCTCCCCCTCTGAGTGAGTCTCTCTCTCGCCCGTCTAGATGAGGCGCAGCCCTTTCCCCTTCCCACTGAGCCTACCTCTCGTCGCAGCGCAAAACCGCCTGACTCATCGGGGAACCTGCTGGGTTACCACGTGTACGCTCTGCGCGACGACCGCGGATTTCCAGTGGACATGGGTAGCCCCCAAATAGCTTCGCTGACAAAAGTGGCTTTTTTTCACGAGGAATATACACACGTGAAATGACTGATTGCGTAATCTCATGTTTGAACACATGACTTATGCAGTCTTCTTTATGATGTGCGCATATGAACTTGATGCGCAGAACATGTATGATTAAAGACGTAACTATTTAGCGCAAACAACAACGGACAAGGTGAAGACAACAGACAGGATTCGGCGCATTACGCCGCGTCCTGTCGGTTGTATTCAATTTGTCCGTTGTTTTTTAGCGCTGATTAGTTATCCTTGTAGTCAATACGCACCAACTAGCCCAACTCGCTTATCTAATACTACATTATGATTGCTCTCTTTAAATAAACAACTTGTTGGAAGTTTAGCGCCAGTCCTGTCGAACGTGTTTCTTTCGTCTTCGTCGTTTCCGCTTTTTATGAACGCTCTAAGTATGCATCAACTCACACAAATCAAGCTATTGTTGCTTTCGTCTCCCTTCTAGCGTTCGTCAGCGTTGCGAGTGGCCCACTCGAATGATCCCGCTCAGATAACCGCTACGCTTGCATGTCATATTCTTTCTTACGAAGTGGCACGTGCAAAGCTTCAAGGTGTTACAATTGGGCTAAAGCCACGCTCTGACATAAATTCGTATTCTGATAATATAGTTTAATGGTTCTTTAGTGATGTCGTCTCTTAGATTCGCAAATTGATGCATATATGCGGTCTAGACTGATATTTAAGAAAGAAATAACAGAGAAACCTTGCGCTCCTCCTGTTGCCGAAACTAAAGAGTTTTACCTCGAAACTCTCGTGCGATTGGCTCCAACCGCAGTCGCGTAGGCCAGCCGAAGTGTGCAAATTCAGCGTTTTAGTTAGAGCTTACCGCTCTCGCATAGCAGAGTTCATTATACTGTAATACCCTTATCAGACGGGTGAACTTAACCGCTGTTATACCCAACTGCAGTTAGCGGACGTAACCACAGTTACCGTAAACCAGACAGAGGCGCTGTCACTAGCTGTCACGCGTTTGCAGCGCTTCCAGGCGTTCTTTAGCTGATACATGGCTGCGTTCGTGCAACACCGCCATAACATCGCCTTGTACAGGGCTTCACGCTCGATTATGGACGCGTCAGCAGCGTGTTTTGATGCGCGTCTATCAAATGTCGTGAAGCCCCGTTCAATGAACGAACGAAGCTGTGTATGAGTCTCGAGATATGCACACGAGATTTTTGCAGCACGCACAAAATTGTACTTCAAAGCCGGTAATTTATCTTCCCAAATGCGTATCAATGCATCCGTCGTCGCAACGGTCCAGTTGACACGCTTTTTGCTCGAAAATTCGCTGGGAGCCGAGCTGCTCGCGTCCGACATGGGGGCCGCCATGTCGTCAGTTTACGGCGCTAACAGGGGTAGCCTACCTCCGTTTACGAAAACGGTCGTTAGCGGATTAACTGCGCTTAGGGTTGTCGTGTGGCAAGGTACAACAACCGTTAGACTTAACGGCCGTCGTACTTAACTGTGGTTAGACTACCCGTGTGACAAGGGTATAAATCGAGCGAACATTTTTTTTTTCTAGGGAAGGGGAAGTACACGGTACACTAAGTCGTTCAGCACTTGCTCTAAGCACAAAAATCTCGCCTTGTTTTTCTATCACTCAGGAACAGCTGCGTAGAGTTCTCTTATAGTACAGTAAAGAATACTCTCAATAATTTCCATATATTTTTCAAACACATCCAACAATTCGTTGATAGGGCGCTATCAGCTTTTCGGGATACCTTACCGCTCATGCACAGTTCATTACATAGCATTCCAAATCATCGAACCCTTTTTTTCAATGCGAAGTAGATAGGGGCGAATCAAACGCATTCGTTATCTATCTATCTATCTATCTATCTATCTATCTATCTATCTATCTATCTATCTATCTATCTATCTATCTATCTATCTATCTATCTATCTATCTATCTATCTATCTATCTATCTATCTATCTATCTATCTATCTATCTAAACGCCATCGCCGGGACGCTTTCGTGGTGGTGAGGAGGAATAGAAGGAGGGCAGAGAGTAAAGCATAGCATCTAAAGACTGAGAAAGAGAAATAGAGAGATGGTACCCTTAACTTGGTATCTACCAAAGTTAGCATAGGAGAAAATGAGTGTGCGACAATCACGATAAAGAGCTCATGACGTGAATAACGCAGGATACCTGTCCTATACGTCATGAAGCCGTTACCCTCAGTTACGTGCGGCGCATAGCCATATTCCACGGCCAGGGAATGCGGGTATGCGCCACCGGTGATCACCAGCATTTATCGACCCAGCAACAGCGAGAATATACTTTAGATGTTAACGTGACAGCGTTAAAGAGCACATGTCGAATAAAATTTGTTGCTCTCGTGTGTGGCGTTCTCGGCGAGCCGAAATTCCCGATGGACAAAAGGAATAAAAGACACCGTTAGAGCCGGACTCGAACCAAGGCATTCTGCGTGGCAGTCAAATATTCTACCACAGAGGCACACCAGTGCTAGAGGCTGCGTCGTAAAAAGACCCTATACGTGTGTCATGTCGGGGCAACATTCTTTGTGCTTGCAGGGTTAGCAGTACGCTTTATATCAATACGCCATAGCAGGCTATAGTTAAGCGTTACTACCCTATGGAGGAAGTACAGCCGCCGATTGTTTTAACCTGAACGCGCCGAGCATCGACAGCCGAGTTGATAAATACCGTCCAACGGAGGACACCGGCGAAATGAACGAGAATACGCGCATGCGCACTATAAGTAGTCCTGCGCAGCTGTCGTCTGCTAGGCTTTCGCGGCAACCGGACACGAGCCCCGCTTCTTTTGAGCACCCCTATCGTCGTCATCCTTTTCTTGTCTGAACGCTGCGATGAAGTTATAAAGAAAAGGTAAAGTGGTCATGCTTCAGGTGGATGGGATGTGATTACACCCGCTAATTTTAATACCTGAGCACCAGTACTTTTAAACCGGAGCTGTAAGCTTTCCGTTATGTCGTGCTGAGTCGACGAGTGACTCTCATCATGAAAGGCCGGCGCGCGCTCGGGCACTCTTCGTCCTCTTCTTCATGGTCTTAGTCAGTATTCATGCTTAGTCAAGCCAATTAAGCCAAGCAATTTCACGTTCAAGCTAGTTTAGACTACTAATTTCGGTCATTGTAATGACGCCTTTGCTGACAAAGGCTGATCTAATTAAGACCCTGACGAATAAAACCGTGGTAATTAAGGGCATACCATTTATTGCAGTGTTCTATTTAGTTGAAGACATCTCTAATTAACACATTACTAATTAGGCTCATCGCAAGACTATGATAATTAGCAATTGCTCATTAGCAATGTATTCGTTATGAAGACCCAACTTCCTAGGTCATCATTAACATGACCTTAATTAGAAGTTCGTAATAGCGTGTCCCTAATGAGGAAGGTTTTAGTTAGCATAGTTCTAATTCACACGTCCTAATAAATAGGTCCTAATTAGTAAGCACTAATTATATGACCATAAAAGCGAGGCTTATCATCAGTGAGGTTATAATTACGATGGTCTTAATTAGCGTGATGGTGGGTGAGGAAAATGATGGTGTACCATGCCGTGCCATGCTAGAGAAGGTCCGCCAAACACCGTCATTGTGCTGGGAAGCAGTGGCAACTATGATGACCATAATGTGAAAGATCATTGTAATACAAATGGATGGCATTTTGGGCGGGTTGGTAATGCGTAATGGAGCAATGCAACGCTCATTAGACAGGCTCGAATTTGTGCTGTACTTATCGCAATACACCCTTTGTGAGGACCTTTTCTTTATTTCTTATTGATTGACAGGAAATAAATCAATATTTTTGTGGTGAGTAGTCGAGCCCATTGAGCTTTCGTTTGCAATGGTAGATTTGTTTGCAGTTCACTTATTGTATTGATCACGGGAAAACGCTCAAGATTGTATTGCTAAATTTTTGGTAACCTATGATGCGACTTTCACGGCTGAGAATCTTGAGTCGAGCGCGAAGACAAGCAGAAATAATTATCGCTGTAGAGCAGTTAATTTTTTGGCTCCGTGTGATGTACTCACCCGAGGCCACGCCTGCTACGCCATAACGTTCGCGCTGAAATTGCGGCTCGCTCACATTTGTAATAAGGTTGAAAGTAAACATCATGTGCGCTATGGAGGTACATGTTGAGAAAAACGTCCATGAAATGCACGATGCAACCGAATCACATCGCGTAAGCAGATATACAATGTACTGTACTGCATGAACAATTTGCGGCTTGAGCCGAGAACCGCATTTCGGTAGAGGCAAAGTGCAAAGGACAGCAGTGTACTTAGATTTGCGTGAAGCCACTCTCGGACTCTTGCGCTCCCGTTGTTTTAAAACCCTGCAGCACCTTCCTTTGATCGGCGAAAACAACCGGAGAGCGCGGCCTCGAGAGAAGAAAATCAAGGCGGCGCTTGGCAGTGGCACATGAAGCCACGGCTCGCGTTCCCTGCGGGCGTCGATTGCGGTCACTAAAATAAAAGTTCATTTGGGTCTTGTTGCTACATAATCCTGAGGCTAAAATACAGCGCAAACCCATCTGAATACGATTTCATGTCTTCGCGTACCTGATACACTATCATCCTTGTTATACGTTTTAACGCGATAGCGTTAGAGAGCTCATGTCTCAGAAATTCCGGTGTCGGCGTCGCTACCGACGCTTGTGAGAGAAAAATCGTCCGTGAGCGAAAAATCGGGAAAGATGCAAATAAAGTAAACAATAAATAATCTTCGATCCCATTGAGGATCGAACGCGGGCCGTTTGCGTGGCAAACAGGTGTCCTACCACAAGGCCACAATGTTACTTGCAAATGCTTCGGGAGAAACAGTACATAAATGCCATGTAGTAGAAGGAGTCTCCTCAACGCATTCTGTTCGGCAGGTATCACGACGAAAATGAACCCATTCGGCGATTTGTAGGCGCATTGGCGAGGCCATCAAACTACGTTTTTTGCGCGGCGCTATGCTTCGAAAAAAGGTGGGATAGTGCAGCCATCGCCGCTAAAGACACACACAAAGTTTCAAAGAGCTCCAAAAATGGACAACTATGTCCATCTAGCGCAAAACATATCAAGCCAACGTCTCGTTTTATCAACGCCTCCTCTAGAAAGGAGCATGGCCTCCGAGATGGCGGGCGCGCGGCGTCCCCGCCATCCCGGAGGCCATGCTCCTTTCTAGAGGAGGCGTTCATAAAGCAAACAGCAAACATTAGATAACGTGCTGCCATCTGTGAGGCACTGTGAGAAATATTTCTCGACTCTAGCAGAGGGGAGGGCTTTAGATTGAAAACCTGTACCAGTGCCTGCACCATTACTATAGATACACAGCGCGTGCGCGTGAGTGTCTGTGTGCGTGTGTGTGTAACCACACACATTATTAAGTATGCACTTAGTGGTTGATGTGCGCACTGGGGGCCGGATTTCGCTATCGCGTTCAACTCTTAAAGGCGAAGCTTAAGGGTTCCGCAATTTTTGGTTTAGAGCTATTGTTGTGTGCGCGTGTGCGGTAAGGTTGCCTTTCTCTCATATATGGACTGGCGTATGCACAGGCGTGCGCACCGGGGGGCACCTAAGAGAGGGGGCACCTATTCACCTAAGAGGGGGGCGCAAAATCTGCCCCGTGCATTGACCCTTCTAGTCACCTAAGAGAGGGGGGGGGGCAAAATCTGCCTCATACATTGACTTAGTAAGGACGGGGTGCAGCGATGAACCTTTGCCCGCTCTAATGGGGAACCCTGCGCACGCCTATGGACGTTTGAAAGAATGACGCATTCATTAGTCAGCGTTGTGTCGTACGTTCCTTTTCTTGTGCGTTGTGTGTCTTGTGGGTTTGCGCTGTAATTTTCGCCTCAGGATTGTGGTCAGTTTGTCAGATATATACTGTGATTCTGGTTCAGCCGTCTCGCTTTTTCCCTCCTGTGGCACAAGCCTACAATAGCTGAAGCGTTCCCACTAGCTCCCACCACCATGAGCCACGGAAAGGTCTTCTCTTTCACTGGCCGGCTGGCCACAAGTGGCACGGTGCTGCAACTCCAAAATGAAAAAGTAGCGTGTGTCGCCAGTGATACGACGCAAACGCAGGGCGGGCAACGATCCAGCATGTCCTGCGTCTTGCATAATTTTAATTTCGCCACGTGTGGTACCGCTTTCGTTTCACCCGAAGCCTGTGCGTTTGTATTCTGCCGTTTGTATCCTGGAGAATCTAAGGATGTATGTCACCCGTTTCTTCTGGCCGTTATACCAAACCGTCTTTCTCACCATCTCCCTTTTCTTTTCGTCACAAGAAGAGTGGCCGAAGAATCGCAATTACGCGGTTTCTTGAAAGAGATTGTCGACAGTGTCCAATTTTTGAAAGTCAGGTTGACGTTAGAGTACTTGTACAACGTGGACAGAAAGACGTTTACCGCCGCACTTGTTACCACCCTTTTCCCTGAACCTGTTTACCGACAGCATTATTTATCTAATTCTAATCATGATGTATTCTGCCGTGTACGTGAAATTCGCGTATCGCCAGCTGTGAAATGTTTTTCTTTAAGCTGCACACATCAAATTTACCTGTAAGGACATGGCTTCATGAAAAAGGGATATACGTGCCCTGCTCTGTAAATTGCAGGCTATGCAACGAGCCTGAAACAGTCGAGCATTCTTTTAAATGCGAAGCATTTCTTAGAGAGCCTTTGGCGATTTGAGCGTATCTATCTATCTATCTATCTATCTATCTATCTATCTATCTATCTATCTATCTATCTATCTATCTATCTATCTATCTATCTATCTATCTATCTATCTATCTATCTATCTATCTATCTATCTATCTATCTATCTATCTATCTATCTATCTATCTATCTATCTATGTATCTATCTATCTATCTATCTATCTAGCCGCCTACGTCTGGGTACTCTCATGAATGCCTCCTTAACTTGGTGTAGACCAAAATTGGCATAGGAGGGTAAGAGGATCTGACGAATATGACCGTCAGGTCATGAGATGAATAACGTGAAAATCTTCAGACGCGTGTGGCACATACCCGTTTACCACGGGCCGCGGTGTACTGGTATGCGAGATCTACTCAGGAATGGCGAGAACAGACACTGGTAATTGAAATTAGAGAGTGTTAAGAAGAACCAACATCGGCAGCGTTGACCTGAAGAATGAAAAAAAAATAAGAATTAGGATCCTATCAGGAATGGAACCCAAGCATTCCGCGGGGCAATCAGATATTCTACCACAGAGCCACGGTAGGTCTATAAAATGGGTTGGAATAACAACCTATGTAGACGTAATGTCGGCGCAACGTCAATTGTGTTTGCGGTGCTGGCTGTCTACTTTTACAAGAAAGCAACAAACACTACAAACGTACTCCTATGATACAGTCGTCATATCAGATTAACGTCTGTGGTTCCACTGTTGGCTCCGCTTTTATAGCAGTCTAATAAATATCACGTTTGTATT
Source organism: Rhipicephalus sanguineus (assembly GCF_013339695.2). Lineage (NCBI taxonomy): Eukaryota > Metazoa > Arthropoda > Arachnida > Ixodida > Ixodidae > Rhipicephalus > Rhipicephalus sanguineus. Next base: position 79,341,022 of record NC_051185.1, read on the forward strand.
ACTGTAATTCAGCAAGGTATAATGAAGCTTTGCTCGACCCCGGTGAAATATATTAATGAAAGTTACATGTGATATTCACATGAGTGCACCATAAAGTGCACTTAGTTTCTATATTACTGACGTATGTACTCTAACATGAGGGCTGACGTTATGTCGCACCATAACCTACCCTTTAAACGACAGTGTTGTCGACGTTCCTGGTGAGCCCACGATGTGCACACAACTACTACACTTTTCAAGAACGCGTCGAACCACCTCGTAAGGTCTGGCTCAACGCCATCAAGTACAGCATAGAAGTGGTCGCTGACTGCTTCGCATGAAACCGATTTCCACAATGCGTGGGATCTGTCGAATTTTTATTTATTGACGTGATGCATTTCGTTTCTGGGACATTCTTAAGAGAATCCTCAGAAAAGAATTTCCAATTACATCGCATGGTGTTAGGTTCCTCCCGTTCAAAAAGAGCATCAACAATAATGCACCATTTGATTTAATCATGCTGTCAGGTATTTATTGGCTATGGAGAAGCCGCATGATTGACCCGACATGCTGAGCCACCTCGTTCGACAAGGTCAGTCTTTCGAGAATAAGCAGCTAATGTGCGTAGTGTTGCTGAGTCTTTTGACCCGGTTCCGGAGTGGCTTAGACTTCTGGCCGCTTGTGTCTGTTTACCGGGCTTTTGAAGATTCCTTGGACTGTGTAAAATTATGTGTTTTTTGTGCGTATGTGCATGTAATTCTAAAGCGCTGAAATACATTGTAAAAGATGATGAGATTTGATGACATTAGTCTCATGCATTAAAGAGAAAAAACTGACGCATGGCGTAATTGTCTAAGGCAGCGCGCGGCGGAGCTAGGGGTCGCAGGTTCAAATCCCTGGTCGCGCGTTTCGTATTTTTTTTCTGAATAATTTTTATTTGTGGCTTTTAATATATATACATACACACACTTATGCGGGACATCACGGCAACGGCAAAAACCTGCCGAGAGTGGCCTATATTGTATAATTGCTATAGAAATAAAAGCGCACTTGCTAGCTATTCGTCATTTTACGCTCACCTAACATACTGATGTCACATGCTACCTTCTGCGTTTCAGGTTATTTTGGCAGTGAATATCGCAATTACACGTAAAGACGAACCCGCAGGAGATGATTAGTAGGACGTTCTTGCGCATTATTTAGACGAATCGCAGAGGATATTTTACGTGGAACTTTCTTAAACCTCTCCTTCTCACTTCTGATTTCTCCAGTATCCAGCGCACAACTGCATAACTGCATTCGCGAGCGCTTACGGAGGCGCAAATATGTGCAAGTTATGTGCACCCTCTTCTATTTAGTTTAACCAACAACTTCCTTGTGTTTTGTTATTGCAAGATTCATAATGCTTTCATTCCCACTTTCTAATGCTTTCATTATCTTTTTGCTGCAATTCGCGTCCACTGTACCGTATCATTCGTCACGATTAAATGGGACCTTGAGGCGATGCGAAGCAGCGTTTCGGCATGTCGAGCCCGTGTTGCAGAGGGGGGAGTGGAGAGGGAAAGGGGGAGTCGAGGGGAGAGAGGGAAAGGAGGAGTGGATAGGAAAGTGGAGAGGGGTGGGGTGGTGGAGTAGAGAGAAAATGGGAAAGGGGGGTGGAGAAAGAAATGAAGAGAAGTGGAGAGGGGGAAGGGGAAAGGAGAGTGGAGCCGGGAAAGGAGAGTGGAGTGGGGAAAGGGGGAGAGCAGATGTGGGGAGAGGGTTCGCGCATGCGCTGAAGGGTGGTCACGCCGCACACCACCACCAGCACCACCACCGGATTGAATTCCGCCATAAGATGCTTCACATCTAAAAGCGTTCAACGTTAGCAGCTCTGCCCTTTGATTAGGAGGCCGGTTCATTCGCTTTCCTTTACGCAAGAATACCTTCTTAGGGTCATCATTATTCCAATACAAACTTTTAGGCGTCACATTCAAATGCCTATTATAAAGTTCAATGCCTACTTTACTTTGCTTGTCTTGTCATTTTATGGAACGATGAATACGGGATGTTAGGCAGCCAGTTTGAAAACAGGTAGTAGCAAAACTTGAGCCACTCATCTTGGTGAAACGATAGAGCATTACCTGTTAAACCTCGTCGCGCTGCCTCCAATCGCAATGTGCATGCTCAGGAATATTCTTTGCACTACATAATCTGGGTTAAAAAAAGATTTTCTGGAGCGGCAATTATGCCTCAAAAGTGCAGCCGCCCTAAGCAAAGCGTCCGCGATGTAAGTAGGGGCAAATTAAATCGTCGTGCGATCCCGTACTGCGTGAGCAGTTTGGAGATAATGAGGCAAGACCGCCTGATGCCGAATGGGGCAAAATTTATGAAGGCATTGATATTACGCGGGCGCCATTTTCCCTCCACAACCGTAGTGTTCTTGCGCTAGCACGGTTCATCGCTGTCTTTATCTTCCTTCCGAGATAGTGCATCTATCGTCACAACAAAACAGCGCACTCATAGTTCACAGAAAAAAGAAAGACGTAGGCAGTGGCGTATCAACTTGCTCGCGAGTCGGGGGGGGGGGGAGGGGGAGGCAAGCACCACATCGGCCGTGTATATAAATAAATATATATATATATATATATAGATATATATATATATATATATATATATATATATATATATATATATATATATATATATATTGTTGAGGTGTCTCTTTCACAGCAGTCGGCGACGATGCACAATGGCGACAGTCAAGGCAAAACACGGACTCAGAGTGCGAGCGGGAAGAGCCAAAGAGGACGACCCCCTTGAAGGCCATAGAGAGCGCAACCCATTACTCATCTCCAAGGCTTCGCTACAATTACCCAGGGTACGGAAAGGGAGCCGCCGGGCGACTTAACAACTTGTCATTATGAGCGGGTCGTAGTAGCCCTTGAGGCGCTTCACGTTGACAACGTCGCGCCCTCGGCGGCGCATGTCCGAGGATGGTTCGATGGGTTCGATCAGGTAGTTGACCGAGGATGTGCGCTCGACGACACGGTAGGGGCCTTCGTATTTCAGCAGTAGTTTTGAAGAGAGGCCAGTTGCAGTGGCAGGGACCGAGAGCCATACGAGCGCTCCACGGAGGAACGTGGGCTCAGAAGTGGTGGTGCCTCCGCGAATTCTCTACTGCCGCTCTTGTTCCTGCGTTGTATTCATCTTGGCAAGCTCGCGACACTCTTCCGCAAGCCTGGCTCTCTCAGAAATCGGCGCACACTAAGAATAATCCGGCTTGTATGAGAGTATCATGTCGACGGTGTGCGACGGGTGCCATCCGTACACTACGAAGGCTGAAAAACCAGTTGTGCTTTTAGCGGTGGTATTTTAGGCGTAGGTGACGAAGGGCAGAATGACATTCCAATTTGTGTGATCGGCGGCGAGGTACCCTGAGAGCATGTCGCCGAGCGTGCGGTTAAAGCGTTCGGTTAGGCCATTCGCCTGCGGGTGGTAAGCAGTAGTTTTGCGGTGAACAGCATGGCACCCTTTCAGAATGGCTTCGACGACTTCTGACAAGAAGACACGGCCTCGATCGCTGAGAAGCGCCTGGGGTTGACCTTGACGCAGCATGAATCGGTGTAGCAGGAAGGAAGCAACATCGCGCGCTGTAGCCGCTGGGAGAGCGGCGGTTTGGGCGTATCGCGTTAGATGGTCAACAGCGACGATGGACCAGCGGTTACCAGCCGATGTCAGAGGAAGTGGTCCATAAAGGTCAATTTAGGACAAGGTAATGTTTGTAGACCGGCGGTTGACACGTGCGTTGAAGGTTTTCGGCGTTGGCAATCGAGGCAGGAGCGAACGAACTTCTGCACGTAGTGGTACATCCCTCGCCAGAAGTATTGTTGTCGAATGCGGTGGTAAGTTTTGGATATCCCAGAGTGCGCGCATTGCGGATCAGAGTGGAAGGATTCGCATATTTCAGAAGGCAGAGTGCGAGGTATCACAAGTAGCCACTGGCGGCCGTCGGCGTTTTAATTGCGTCGGTGCAGTAGGTCGTCACGAATGGCGAAATGGTGGGCTTGACGACGCAACGCGCCAGTGGTCGGTGTTGCCGACGGATCAGTGAGCAAGTCGATCAGCGAGGCGATCCATTTATCCTTGCGTTGTTCGGTAGCAATGGTGTGAACGTCGATGGAAGAAACAACAATGTTAGGTACTGAGCAGGGTGCATTGTCGTCATGCAAAGGGAGCGCGAGAGTGCGTTGGCGTCCGCATGCTGGCGTCCGTTGCGGTACAGCACGCGGATATCATAGTCCTGTAGGCAAAGTGCCTAGCCGGCGAGGCGCCCTGAGGGATCTTTCAATGACGACAACCAGCATAGTTCATGATGGTCGGTGATGACATCAAATGGGTGACCATACAAATAGGGGCGGAACTTCGTAAGGGCGCATATTATCGCCAGGCATTCCTTTTCGGTGACGGTGTAATTGGTCTCGGCTTTATTATGCGTACGAGTTGCATATGCCATGACATATTCAGGGAACCCTGGTTTGCGCTGCGCAAGGACAGTGCCAAGGCCAACACCGCTGGCGTCTGTGTGTACCTCTATAGGGGCTGTAGGGTCGTAGTGGCGTAGTATGGGAGGCGACGGCTACAGACGACAGAGCCTTGCGAAAGCGTCGTCGCACTTTGACGACCACGAATGGAGGGGCCCGTTACTTCCGAGGAGCTTCGTCAGCGGCGATATGATGGTCGCGAAGTTTCGTATGAAGCGCCGAAAGTAGGAGCATAGTCCTACGAAACTGCACAGTTCTTTGACGGACGTAGGTTTCGGGAACTCGGTCACGGCCCGAAGCTTGGCTGGATGGGGGAGAATTCCGTCCAATTGGCCACGACGTAGCCGTGTATTGTCAGCTGCCGTGCTGCAAATCGGCACTTCTTTCGATTCAGTTGCAGACCAGCGTCGCTCAAACGAGTCATCACATGCCGGAGGCCTTGAAGATGCGTGGAGAAATCTGGGGCGAAAACGACGACGTCATCGAGCTATGAAGCGTGGAAACTTGTGCAAGTTGGTAGGTCATAATTGAATATCAAGTCAAGTGTGTTGTTACCTTCCTTTGTCCTTGTCAGTTGCGCTGTTCGTATATTCAGTCATCGAGATAGCACAAGCACGTGTGCCATGTCAGGTTGCGCAGAACAGTATCTCTCATGCGCTCGAAGGTGGCGGGCGCATTACACAGCCCAAGCGGCATGACTTTCAATTTGTACAAGCCGTCGGGCGTGACAAAGGCGGTCTTCGGTCGAGCGTCATCAGCCATAGGTACCTGCCAGTACCCTGAGCGCAAATCGATGAAAAGAATTCTGCTCCTTGTATGCTGTCAATCGCGTGGTCTATTCGCGGTAGTGGATACACGTCCTTACGAGTGATCTTGTTGAGTCGTCGGTAGACCACGCAGAACCGCACAGAACCGTTCTTTTTCGTAACAAGAACCACAGGGGCTGTTAGAGGGTCGAATAACATTGCGTCGAAGCATGTCGTCGACTTGCTCGTTGATTACGCGGCGTTCTGTGAGATATACGCGATATGGACGTTGCCGCAGTGGCGGATGGGCGCCAGTGTCGATGCGATGCGTAAGGGCGGACGTGCGGCCCAGAGAAGTTTGAGCGACATCGAAAGAAGCGCGAAATTGTTCCACGAGGCCCAGAAGCTGGGAACGCTGGACCGGCGTAAGGTTGTCAGCAATGGAGGAAGCAAATACATGAGCGGGCGGTGAACCAGACGTGGAAACAGCACTGAGCGTACTTGAACTGGGGCAGTGCGTGTCATCTGATTCGTCCATAACTTGTGCGTCTTCGAGGGGCTCTACGCTGCCGAGACATTCGCCTCGCACCAACGTAACACTGTGCGGAGATGGGTTGATAACAAAAATTGACCTGCTGCCCTGAGTGACTTCACGGTCGCGAAAGGCACCAGCAAGCCTTTCCTGGTGAAAACGCGGTCCGATGGCGAGAAGAGTGCAACGGTGTTGGAGAGACTGGCGCAGTAGACGGACACCGCCGTTGACGAGTTTGCAGGCACTTTGGTGATGTTTTTCGAGTACCTGCTCACAGACCATGGACAGCCAGCCGGCGTCAAATCAGAGAATGGTGAGAGCTCTATTTCGGCTGGTGTGCAATGAATCACGGCGTCGTGGTGAGAGAAAAAATCCCATCCTAGGATGACGTCGGTGAGAACATGCAGGAATTATGATCAATTCGACGGCGTGCAGAGCATCCTTAATCATGACGCAGGCTGCGCACACCGCTGTAGGGTCAGTGCGTTGGGCGCTGACTGTACGGAGGGAGAGGCCGGGAAGCGGCGTCGTCACTTTTCGCAGTAATCGGCTAAGTTTGGCGTCAGTAACGGATACGGTGGCTCTAATGTCGATAAGAGCAGATGCGCGAACACCGTCCACAAACACGTCTAACACGTTCGATGGGTTTCGCTGATGACTTTCGCAGTTCGATAGCGTCGCAGCCTTTGCCTCGTGGACTGTGACGACTAGTTTTCGTGGTCACGTGGGACCGGACGTCGTGGTGAGCGGCGTCGTGGTGACGGCGAACAGGGGGTAGATGGAGCTGATGAGACGACGGTGACATAGGCGGCGGTGAATCGTAATACGGGCGGCTTGAGTGGCTGGGGATGGTTGAGGCGACACCAGGCGGCTGCACGCAATTGCAATAGCAGGCGCTATGACCGGTGCAACCGCACAGGAAGCAGATCGGGCAGTTGTCAGAAGTGTGCCACCGGTTCACCTGGGTAGGTTCAATCCATGGCGCAAGACGCGGTGGACGAGGTGTCTGAAGATACGGCTGCATGATGGGCTGCATTGGTGGTGTAGGTATGACGTCGGCAAACGCAGCCGGCATACTCGCTTCGAAGGCCTGAGGTCTGGCGAGGCCTTTGGCGTAAGTAAGTGGGGCAGCCACAGGGATCGCTTGGGGTGATCTGCCTACAACTTACGCGTAACTGAGCGGCGAAGGCGCCGGAGGGGGCCGGTGGTATTCCGGCATAACCTCCGCGAATTCCTGCTGAATAGCGCGGCGTAAGGAAGGCAGCAGCGCGGTCGACGGCTGTTCAACAAGCTGCTGGTGAGGGAAGGGCAGTAGTGAGAACTTGCGGGCAATTCCTTCGCGCACGAATGACTTGATCTCGGCGAGCAAGGCGGACTGATCAGCAATGGCCGACGCTCTGCCAAAGCTAATCGTAGCTTTGGCAGAGCGTGATAGCCTCGGCCACAGTACGAGTGTTCTTGGCGAGCAGCATGGTGAAGGCATCGTCGTCGATGCCTTTCATAACGTTGCGGATCTTGTCAGACTCGGATATGGCTGCGTCGGCTTTCTTGCACAAGTCCAGGACGTCTTCTATGTAGCTCGTAAAAGACTCGCCGGTCGGCTGAGCTCGTTCACGTAAACGCTGTTCGGCTTGCAGTTTACGAACGGCAGGGCGGCCAAACACGTCGATGATGGCGGTTTTGAAGTCAGACCACGTTGGGAAATCGCTGACGTGGTTGTTGTACCACAGGCCCGCCACACCCGCGAGGTAGAAAACCAGGTTGCTGAGTTTGCCTGCCTCGTCCCATTTATTGGGTACGCTCACACGCTCGTACATCGCAAGCCTGTCCTCAACGTCGGTCCCATTCGCGCCGGTGAAGATTGGAGGGTCGCGGATGCGGGGCACACCGGAGCATGTGGTCGTTGTTGGAGGAGGCGTTTGCTGAACAGCGTGTTTAGGCCTGGTAGTTGGTAGGGTACGGGATATAAGCTCCAAGGGCATCGAATAGGAGCACAGCACTCTCCACCAATATGTTGAGAAGTTTATTTGACGGCAGTCGGTGACGATGCGCAATGGCGACAGTCATGGCAAAACACGGACTCAAAGCGCGAGCGGGAAGAGCCAAGAAGCACGACCCACCGGAAGGCTATAGAGAGCGCAACCCAATACTGACCTCCAAGGCTTCGCTACACTTGGTTTTTCGCTATTAGCGTTCGTTCGCTCCACACCTTGTCGCGCTTCAATCGCAGCAGCCATAACTCTCCTTGCTGATGTTTCTGGCAATAGGTTCTGAACCCCTTTTCGACCGAAGCTTCGCTACCTCTTTGGATCTACCTTGGTACTGACATGCAGCGAACTAATCATTTCCTCTATACCGTACAGGTGAGCGAAGGATACGGTATTTGAAATGGCTGAAATAACAATTCGCTGTCCATACTGTCGTGTTCGAGGCTGCTGTTTGAACAGCCCTTCGAAATGGCGCCTTATGCGTTGAGGTTGTATTGTAGGGACGTAGAAAGTTATTTTGAAACGAACCTATCGCAGGTTTACTAAAAAAATCCAGCAACTCGCGCACAACACCAAATAAATAAAATATATTGTGCTCAATTCCATCGACGCCAAGCTGATGAAAATCTTGCCGCTTGCATGAGCTTTTTCCGTGAATTGCACGAATCCGTAACAGCTACGAGAAAAAAACTAAGCAAGTTAAATCACCTCACCAGGCGATCTTACCCAATCCTTTTAGCATTATTAGAGAATAACAGGGAAAATGCCAAATATGTCGACGTTGGTATCAGTGAACAATCATTAACGTATCTAAACTTGAACCGGTAGCCATTGAGCTAATCGAAAGTTTGGGCAAATCAGCCTCAAAAAGTTGTCGCTTCTGGCTTTTTTCCGACTAAAAATAAAACCTGCAACAGTGCTCTAGTGGTTACGGCACTCGACCGGTGACCCGAAGATTTCGTGTTAAATCGCGGCCGCGGTGGCTGCATTTCGATGAAGGCGATATGCTAGAGATCCTTATACTTAGACTTACGTGTACGTTAAAGAACCCCAGGTGGCCAATATCTCAGAACCCTTCCGCTGCGGCGTGCCTCATAATCATGTGGTTTTTCGACGTAAAACTATCAAAATTATAAATTATTGCTAAAAGTAAAAACTAGAAAAAATGCGGGTAGTTTGCAATAAGTCGCGCAAAAGCCTGGCACAGCGAAGCACGTGCCCGTCACAGCTCGCACTCGCCGTCGACCGACACGTCCAGTTTCGAGATTGCGGTTTCTTCCTCGGGAGTACGCGCTTTCTTAGGGCGCTCCATGACTCTATGGACACGCTCGGACGCCGCCAGGCTTTGCACTAGGGTACGGAAGTTGCGCGTTATGTCTCCGTCAGTGGGCGTGGCTTGGCTACTGCGCATGCGCAGCTTGGCCAGATGGTGTGGTATTTGGTGGTTTGGCGACGCGATGTTTGGTTTCTCTTTCTTTGAATCTTTTTTTTTCTGGCTACTTCTTTCTGTCTCTTCCGTTGATGTTCTCTCTGTCCCTCTTTATTTTTCTTTCTGCATATATTTCTGTTCTTTTCCATTCTTTCTGTATTACGCTTTACTCTCTCCCCTCCTCTGTTCCCTCCTCCTCATGATCACATCTCTCCTCCTCCCTCTCACTTCCCTTTCCCACCTCATTGCAACGCTTTACTATACAAGGCTATGCTATGGTGTACTAGCGTGTTTGGATAGCCCAGTGATTAGGACGCTTGCCTTCGGATCGAGAGTACGCATGTTGAAATCCAACGTTCCGAAAAATTTATTTTTCGGCAATTTTTCTTTTTCTGTCTTGATATCTTTCTGTCGTCTCTCTCTTTGTTTCGCTCTTTCTTTCTTTCTCCCTATCTCTGTACTCGTTGTCAGGGTTATTACAGGCCACACCGTAATAAGTAGTGGGGTTTTCCTAAATTATGTGGCACATACCCATTCTTCATGATGGTAGTTTTCGGGCACGGTTACAAATTTTACGCTGAGCTAGAACCACTTCGCTCCTAAATAGCTTCATAATTATGCGAACAAATTGAGCGGTTCGATGCTTTTTGCTCCGGCATGACGGCACTAGAAAAAAAATTCTGAATGACAGTTAAGATAACAATAGAGGCACGATGTCCATCAAGGTTTGGAAAAGAATGGTGTAGAATAACAGAGAACTGAGTTAGTTGGAAAGTAATCATGTTAAAGAGACAGGGCGTGCAAACCCGGACGCAAATAAAAAGTCAAGACGGCACAAACGCGGGCGTTTTCGGTGCCTAGACTTCTCTCTTGTGTCCATGTTTGCACGCCTTGTCTTTTCTCCTTGGTATCCCCGGTATTCGACAAAATTAATAAGAGGAGGTGGTTCAAAAACCAGGGATGAGGAATCTCACTGCATTATACATGTTGGACGCTATTCCCAGAGCAGAAAACGCAGAAGAAACGATTGCATTTCGCCAATGCCCTCAAGAAAGAAATTAAATTTGTTAGCATCAAACCTCGTAGCATTCAAGAAAATTGAAACTTGCTGCATTCTATGATATTCGGCATGGAACTACACTTTACTGCGCTGACAGAAACATGGCTATCAGGTGCCCTCAAGGAGATTGAAATAAAACTACAAAACAACACAGTTTTACGAAAAGACAAAAAAGAAAACGAGAAAGAGGGTGGCGTTGCCACCTACTTAAAAGGAGACATTTCTTCCACCCCCTACTCAACCATGAAGGGGCGAAAGAAGTATTTTGTAAAAGGCATGTATGTTCCCTCCAGATTGTCGTCGGCTGCTTATATCGAAGTCTTTCATGAAACATTCCGTTTCTATTCAATTTCTTGTTTTGTTTATTTTATATTGAACAAGGAAAAAAAAGATGGTTGATCCCTCCGTCATAGGAATCCGCATAACACCAAAGTAAAGCGTGCCCTTACAGAAGTAACTGAATGTTTACTGCACATTGATATAAGAGAATTTGAACAATGTATATTGATGTCAGGAAGCCATAACACCGTTTAACGTGTATGCACCCGCTTCGAGGATTGGTGGTACATCTCCATTCCGACTACTAACGTCCATGTTAAATGATTAAACAAACCCTTGTGGTAGCTGTAGTAGTTAACGGTGAAAGCATAATCAGTGAACCAGGTGTGATAGCCAGAGGAGCGTCGCATATTGGACGCAGAGCTTGTTCGCCATCCTGCGGCATGTTAAAATGTGAATGAACGCCCACGGCCGCACTTGAGGGAAACGCAAAGCGCGTCGTGTCGCCCCTGTAGCCCGGCCGCGGTTTTTCTCGGGGCGAGCGCGACAACGGGGAACGCGGGGTTACAGCCAGGTGAGGCAGGCGCGCGTCGCTGAGCTATTTTTGGTTTGTGTTAGCGTGATGCTGAGCGAGGCCTACGCTTTTACGACGGTTGGGCAAAGGTCGCCACCTCGCGGTGTGTTAAGGCATTGACAAAATTCATCTTTTATTGAAAACGCGCCGAATGGGACGGACGCGTTGCAGGTGCTAGTCGCGGAGGCCACAGCAATGACGAATTATTTTACCGCTTCCAGAGGGCAATACCACCCCGCCGACCGGGAGAGTGGTAGATATAAAAGGCGCGTTTGCATGCCTCTAGAGTCTGTGACCGTGGCGCAGTGGATAGCGTGCCCAGCATCTGTTGTTGCAAACCGAGCTGTCGGGGGTGCCCGTTGGCGGAACTTTTAGGGGCAAAGCTCCTTAAAGTGGCACCCGTTCGTCCCTCGTAGTGCGTAACCAGTCGTAACGCTAGTACCAGGTCTTGACCTCCAAGGTGGTGCCGATTGGTGATTTCTCCTGTGCGTTGTTGAACAATAAAAAATTCGCAGCGTGCGCGTTAAGTAAAAGCCGAATTCTTCTGTATCTCATTCCCCATTAGCAGCCATTGGCATGTTCCAGTAGGAAACGTTAGTAGAAGTAGAAGTGTAAGTGTTAGCTAAAAGCCGACTTCTTCTGTCTCTCATTCCCATTAGCAGCCATTGTTTACCTCCAAGGTAGTGCCTGGTGAGATTTCTCCTGTGCGTGATTAAACAATAAAAATTTCGTTCAAAACGCCGTTGATTGATGAAATAAACCAACGAAAGATGCCAGATGTCTTCTAAAAGCAAAACGAAAGTACGCCAGATGTTACTACAGCAAAACGAAAAGGGCCAGCTTCTTAACGAAAGACGCCAGGTGTTTTCTAAAGCAATGGTTTTCTAAACAATGAAAATTCACAGCGTACATGTAAAATTAAAGTGAGCTGCAAGTCGTCATAACTCTCATCGAACCTTTAGTAATAAACGCGCCCGATCTCACGTCGGTGATGATGTACTGGGCAAATTCACGGAAGATTCACGGTTTGCCGATGAACCTCCGCAGCTTCGCCCACTCATCATCACTCACTCCGTGGATATGCTGTGACTTTTTTTTCCTTTGCCATCTGATCTTGTATATTTTTTCGACGTCATTTCCGTGACGGAAATACATCATTGAAGTCTTCGTGGAGCCCGGCATAAAACACTTTAATGTTAAAAAGAGCAATCACAAAACGCAACTGCGGTGAGTAGCTCGATGAATGACTGTCCCAGAAGGATGACAGCAAGAGACAGTGCGTACAGCCTACACCACTAAAACACACAAAAAGTACAAGGTACAAAGATGAAAATGATACATGTTGCTGGTAGAATCCTCAAAAAAGCATTTAAAAGAAGTCAAACAGTTTTAGCAAGATGAAAACACACCTATCTGAAAAAAATTGGGGAGGCGCGCAGCAGGTAGGCAAGCCTGTTTCAGCTGCACTAACGTGAAACCTGTGGAGGGGCGAAGCATGAAGTGTGTGCCAGATTTTCCCACAGCAAAATCACTCCAAATGGGCAATGAGAAACCGAAGAAAGATTAGACGCAGAGGCCCGGAGTCCGCGTTTAGATACCGTGCACGCTGCCAATCTCTATTGTTGAACTACGCACAAGAAAATTGCACCATCTCCCACTAAAGGGAACCGTGTGGGAATGCGAAGCAGCGGATGGGTCGACCTAAACTTGCGTTCATCACGGGCACCTTGCCCGATGTTAACGCGTCCTTGCAAGTGGAGCTCACCGTGAATTCACTGTAGTTGATGTTGCTGTTACTCGTCCCGAACTCTTGTTGGAGCACGCCACGCGGGTTCATCGCGCGTCTGCGGAATCTCGTTCGCCGACGCAATCACGTGATTTCTGAGAGAGTGTAAGGATGAGAGGTCACAGCGTCTTAACGAGCCCCATACACAGGCCCGAATGCGCTAGCGCATGCCAGCACACTTGGTTTTGTCTGTGTTACGCCAAGCTTGGACAGCAAACGGCAGCCCGGGCCCCTAAAGTGCTCTCCATGTATCATAATCGAGGCGGTCGAAGAACAAGAGGAAGAAGACTTCTCCTTGGTGCGAGCGCGCGCTCAGATGGATATGCTAGGTGGTAGAAAGCGGACGGTCGCCAATGGAACTACGGACAAAGCCCAGCGCAAAAGCTGCTTCGCATCCAAAATCTGCCAGCCTCACTAGAGAGTTAGAAAATTAGGGCCCCAAGGAGCTTGGGTGACCCAAGAAGCTTGCGAGCCGCCAGGGCGCATGCGCAGAACCCAAGCTACTCTTGAGCTCTCGCGCTCGCGTTGACCCGAGACGCAATAATTGAAAGCTAGCGTGGAGCCCCAAGGCGTCTTGGGTCACCAGCGAGAAGACACAGACGCAGCGTGGGCCACGGCGCAGTATGGCCCGCGTCTCACATGATTTTAAATTTCGTCACGCGTGGTGCTTCGTGCGCTTGACCCAACGCAGCCTGCATTGGCCCAATTCTCAAGCTCTGCTGATCATCCGAACGCAAGAGTAGGCTGCCCAACGCAGCTTGGAGGCTCAGCGTCTTGGGTCCCCAATTCTCAAACTCTCTACTGTATTGCAGCTAAAGATCCACTGCCTATATATAGGGTGTGGCCGGTGAACGGCTGTGCAACGCGAGCAGCAGGTTTTTTCAGGAAACTCATTAGCAGACGCTGCCTGCGTTGGCGGTGTCACTCATGGGCCAGGGCGCGTTCTCGTTCCTTGCGAGCTAGTAGTTCAGCGTTCATCGCATAAAGAGCGTTTTCCATAGTCGACGCGGGCCGTTGGCTCTCTCTCGCCACACAGCAGTGGCGCCCTCTCTTGCGCTCAAGCTAATGGACCGGACACAACCGATGCAAGCAAGCAAATGGGTCACGACGATGCACTCGGCGACAGCAGACGACGATACACCGCCGACAAGCCGAGACCCTAATGTGCTTCGCCCCTAACAGAATCACACAACGGTAAAATTTAGGCAATACACAGAACTCGAACAAAGTCCAGTCAAATTAAATATTATTGCTGCATGTTTATAAAGAAATGCCAGGAACATCATGCAATTTGTTTGTCATAAGCTGTTTAGCACTGAAGGCAGCTGGTATCGGTGCATCTCTTTTTAATAGTTAGTATGATATCGTGTTACATACCAGTATTCCTGCTCACGTGTGTTATATGCGACTACTTTCATCCTAAGATTCGTGAGATTTTTCAATGCGCTGCTTTCCTATTAAAAGAACCTTTTATAGCACACAGATTTTGGCGTCGCACGCAAAAACACCTGATGCCCGCGAGAGCAAATAAATGCAGCCCTCGGCAGTGCGCCGGTCACATGCGTATCTGTACGTGCCCTTTTCCTATAATCGATGATCTCTAGATTGTGGGCTAAGGAATCAGGCCTTTCTGAAATGGTAATCGGATATTTTATTAAGGTTATCAGGTCACTTCATATTTCACGTTGCCAGATTTGATTGTTGCCTGGATATGAACTCATGACCGTCGTTGCCGCCTATATCAATTGAACTGTTGCGTGGATGAAGGTGACATTCCCATCATGAAGGAAGAAGCAGTTTAGAGCAACCATTGCGCAATGTGAAAGAAGGAAAAAAGGAACAGCGGTACGTGAGTCACGCCCATGGCAAGCTTCGCTCACCCTCATTTTCTCGATTGGGAAAGGGCTCCTGGGTGTTATGCATGCACTAAGTATGCACTAACTCGCCTGAATAAAGGTATTGTTGCTTTCATCTTCCTTCTAGTGTTTGTCAGCGTGGGAGATAGCCAATTCGAAGGCGCCTCTGCCGCTTACCTCAGCCCTTGTATGTCAGCCGTTTGTGCGAACCAAAACTTACATGTTCGACGTTTCTAGGTGCCTTAGTTAGGCTAAAACCAGACTTTGGCATGTTATATTCAAAGTCTGATAATATCGCTCAGTGGCGTTTCAGTGATGCCATCTGATGGTTTCGTAAATCGCCTCATAGTACCCATATATATTTGGTCTGGATTCTTACTACACGAACTAGTAACACATGAACCTCGTGCTCCTACTATTGCTGAAGAGATAGAGTTTTGCCCAGAAATCAACGTGCTGCTGGCTCCAGCCACAGTGGGCATGTGGCATGGAAGTCTATCTTACATATTTTGATAAGTGTGCGTTAGGGACACCCTGTGGACTTCGACATTTCTGTTAAAATGTTTTATGTATATTGTGTTTGGTCATTTGTGTATGTTAATGTTCTTGTTGTACGGACACTGTTTCTAAATGTTCGTAGCCTCCTACGATGAACGGACACTGTTTCTAAATGTTCGTAGTGTCCTACGATGAAATACACTTTTTCTAAACACTCTTACTATGCACAATACCAGGTGGCAGTGGCGAATAACTCTCCTATGGTACAGTGCGTAGTACCAGGGACCGGAAGCTATCCTAGTTCTAGAAACCGCAACAAAGGGTGAAAAAAATGAACCACGGCGAGTTCCAGCACTCAAACACTGGGAGTGGATCCACTAAAGTCTGCGTTAGGATCGCACGGGGGCCGCCATATGGGCCATCGCACTTTCATGTAGGGGTGCTCTCGTTGGCGCCAAGTTTTAAATAAAATTATTATTCAAATAACCGATCACTGCTTCTTCGTATAATGCTACACTTCAATAAAACAAATTGCTGTTTATGCCAAGTGGCCTTACCTTGCCAGGTACCACATCACCAATCTTTTGTAATCGTTTTAGATGCGAAGTATCTCTTGCTCGGGGGTATGTAAGGCGGCGTGGTCACCCGCACGCAGCGTTGTGGTCCGCACTCACACTACGCATGCGCGACTCTCCTCCTTCCCTCTCTCCAACAGCTGCGCGTTACTCTCTCCACTTCTCTACTAGAACCTGCTTGCGCTTCTCCTGCGTTCTCGCTTCTGCTCTCACGGCGCATACGCTACTCTCCTCTAGTCTCCTCTCCTTCAAGTGGTGAGCGCTGCGCGCGTTCAGTCCAGCGCTTGCCTCGGTTGGCTCCTCTGAAATGCAGGCTCGACATGCCGACATTCTCTCCTGCGCAGCGCCGCGATGAGGACCAGCCCATTCGCGCCCCCTCCTCCTCTCTCTCCTCTCCTACGCTGCCTCTCTCTCGCGCGCCTGTCGACGTTCTCCGCACGCCCTGTGAGAATTAACGGCCACGCTAGAGGGAAGACACGATGCACGTAGTGTTCCTCTTCGCGTTCCACGACGCGAGGTCGGTGGCATGCCCAGCGAACGCCAAAGGAACGCGATCGTGCAAGTGCTCCGGCTTCACAACGCGTCATGGTCCCCTTTAGCGGGAAATGGTGTAACTTTGCGCTTCGTCTTATTTGGCAGAGGGATGAACGGACGCACATTTTTCTTGTCCAGTCAGCATCGTATCAGTGTAGAAGCGCTTACGCATTTAAAATGTTGCTGGTGGGGAGATTACAGCCCACACGCCCTCAAGTCTATACCTAGACTGTCTTACCCACTGGGATGAGCATTCCCGCTCGAAGGCGCCAAATGAAATGCGCACTTTTCGGTTATTCTTCGTCGTTTCGCGTTCACCCAACTACTGCTGCCGCGAGAGCCCTTCTGCGTTTCAGGGTCTTTCTGGGAGTGTTTTTCGCATTTACACCAAACGACGAACACAGATCAGGTGATTTGTGGCAAACACATGCGCATTATTGAGACAAATTGCAGGGGATGTCCTGCGCGGAATTTTCAAGGTGAAAGCCTTAGATGTGTCGCCAAACGGGAAAACTGACCGTGGTCGTCGGCGTCACGTGGTAGAGTGGACGAGTTACGCAGAAAATCATCATCACGATAGGACGTCATCATGGCGTCACAGATGGTCAGATGTTGTGAGATCACTGTGACACCATCATGACGTCACTGTGACGCAATGTCACATGATGATATCATTACAAGACATAGTAGCTTGGTTATATGTGCGCCCATCTCGGAGGCAGTGCAAGAATAGATTAGGTGCCTCGTATCCTGGAGGCAGTGCAAAACCACGCGAGGTGCAGAAAGCTTTCGGAGGGTGGCGTTGTACGATCAGTACATCGACTGAGAAGAAAAAAAGGTGGCTTTCACCTTCAAGTCGTCTTAGGTGAATGCCTAAGAGACCCTGTCAGTCTTCTATTTCTCGTTGAGGAAACAGACCGCACGAAAAGCGCTTCGTTGTCTAGAGCGGCCTTATTCCCTTGGATCAATGTTTTCTTGAAATACTCCAGGTCGGATACTAAAGGAGTTAGCTGCCAGCCTTACTCCCTGTAACATTGCAATGTTTTTGCTATGGCTTTCGTTCCTTCGCCCTGCGGCAAAACTGTGATTTCTTCAAGCCTTTTTGTTAACCTCCGATGCCTCCGATTTCCAGCACACAACTGCAGTCGCGAACGCTTACGCTGATACAAATATTTCCAAGTTGGGTGCACTATCTCGTCTACACTGCAGCCTCGAAGTTTCTTGCCTATGATTATTGCAGCGTTTAATATGCTTTTATTTTCACATTATCTTTGTTGATGCACGACCTAGCGTCCACTCCCCGTACCATGTCTCGCGAAAAGCATCCAACGTTAGCAAGCTTTCACTCTCGTTAGGATGGCGGTTCTATTCTGAGCATGATCTAAGATCTTCTAAGCATGATCATTACGCTAAAACAGACTGTAATTCTTAAATTCAAATTCCTAATATACAGTTCAGCGCTTCTTTTACTGGGGCTGTCTCGTGAATTTCTTAAGCTGTGTACATTGACACATAGGCTGCTATCTTTAAAACAATTTGTCGCGAAACTTGAACCCCTAACCTTGACGAACCTATAGAGCATTACCTGCGATACTCGTACTATTGGCTCCAATCGCAGTGGCGCACCGTGCTCTGTGCGGAGTTTTCGCTCTTCTAAGTTGCATATAGGTACTTGGATGGCATACTGCTCTCCCATAGAAGACTACAAATGGTACTCTAGATGGTTCGCGTTTCATTGTAAACACGAAATACCCTCCATATTGGGATGGCTTACCGATCTGCTATAATAGTGCACATTGCACCTTATATTGTGAGCCATTGTCTGAGCGTTTTATGAGTCACGGGACACCTGATCTCTCCCACAGTAAAGTTCCTGGCATTCTAAATCGTCCTCTCTTTTTCTCTAATCAGAAACGATCAGAATCGAGTAATATGTGCTACAGTTGGCTTCAACCTAACAGGCAACCTAATGTCCTCCCGCAAAAATGTCCTACGGCTGTCTTTCGCCTCTGCAAGATTGTAGTACCAGCTCGTTTCTGCTCGGGTCGATAAATAAAAAATAAATAAATAAATAAATAAATAAATAAATAAATAAATAAATAAATCAGTTTCTAGTCTTTATGATTGTGCAGATACTCTGTGTCGGTTCTCAACAAAGATTACCAGGATATCTGACAAAAATTATTCCGACATTTAGGTTTTCTACCTGAGATTGGTGAAGCAAACTCATCTATATAGCGAAACTCGGCACTCTCAAAGTTGCGGAAGCGCTTTGAGAAAGCCGAGTGTCCTTATTTACGAAAATAAGGAAACGAGAATGGACGGTCTACCTATACAAATTCTTTCTGCGTGAGAGGGCGATGGCTGTGGACGAAACACACATTCGTTCTTATGTTGTAGTCTACCATAGGTGGATATTTTTTGCCTGTAACAAAGCAGACTGCTTACCACTATTTCACACAGTAGAGCAGAGTTACTCAAAACCGTTTCCTTTTTTTCTTGAACGCAGGAGATTTACTCTGGGTGACGATTGCATCTGGAATCGTGTAACAGCTTATTAAACACCAGTGATATTTTTTGTTCACTGATAGGGAGAATTTACGCGAGTACTTGAAAAAAACATCGTAATATTAAAGAAGCCGTGGTGGTCGCATGTCGATGGAGGCGAAATTCTATAGGCCCATGTACAGTGCGTTGTCAGTGGGCCTTAAATAGGACCAGATTGCCTAAATTTCCGCAGATCTCCATTACGACGTGCCTAATAATCATATCGTGGCTTTGATACTTGAAAACCCAAATAATATTGTATTGTCATAAAATTATTACATGGATTTGAGGGCCAAAACTCTACTACGTCATGTCCATTGTCCAGCAAGGTCATTCATTGCGTAGCAATAATTGTGAGCAGCCGGAGGGCAAGTGACGTCACGTCACGTGATCTGCGAAGAGGCGGCGAAGATACGCTCACTCAAAGCCTAGATGCATCGGTGCCACGTGACTAGGCGAAGGATTAACGGCTGCTTCGCGGTCGCTTGTTCGCTCAGTCTCGTCGTAGATGGCGCAGCCGCTAGATCATCTGTGCATGCGCATTAACGCAGGCGACAGGCTGAATGCAAGCACCCACTAGACATAGCTAGACAGCACGGTGTGAAATCTCAAGCAAAGTTCTCTCCCGCAGCAGCGGAGCAAAGGGAGGTCAGGTTACCACGTTGTAGAGAACATTACCAAGCGCGGAAGCTTGCTAAGATCGCAGCTACTGCAGCCGCCATCTGTTTGAGTAGTCTCTGCAAGTAGTAGTGTGAAACAATTTTATGAGGAAAGCCGTCGGTTTCCTAAGCGGAGATGGCTGTCTGTCCGTGCCTGGTAGCCAAGCGATACATACACACATTTATACCTTTGAGCCCTTCTGATAACTTGGTTTGCTAGAGTTAAACCTCAGCCAATTTTAGCGGCAAAGCTGTTTAAGCTGTCAGTAACCTGTGCTCCGTCAAAAAAAAAACTCATCATGAATCGACGCGCGCTTTCTTCATTCTCTTTACAGTGGTGTTGTTTAAGCTCTTGCTAATTTGAGCCCAGGTTGGTATACACCGCAGGGATTGGGCAAGCTCACACTGCCGTGTACAGCAAGTGCCAGTGTCAAATGAAAATGAACGCGGGGAAAAGGGAGAGAGAAAGAGGTAGAAAGAGAGAGGAAGAGAAAAATAGGCAGATGTAAATGGAATAAAGACATGTAAAGGTAGACCGAGAAAGACATAGAAAGAGATAGAAAAGGCAGAGAGCACGACAGAAAGATAAATAAATAAAGATGAACATAATTAGAAACAAAGAAAGACAGAAAAAAAAGGGTCGAAATAGAAATGAAGATGCAAAGAACGAGAAAGAGAAAGAAATAGAGAGATAAAGAAAGATAGAAATGAACAGATAGAAAATGTAGTTAGAAGAAACCGACAGAAAGAAAAAAAGATGACTGATCCCTCTGTCATAGGAATCGGTATAGCACGAAAGTGAAGCGTGTCGTCACAGAAGTAGTTGATTGTTGATAATGCATTGGTACATGAGAGCTCGTACATTGTGTACTGTTGTTTGGCGCCGCTTTATGTGGACGCGTTCACGTTGACACCTAGTGGCACATCTCCGTACCCACCACTAACGCCAATGATCATGATTTAAACTTCGCGGTAGCTAAGTTCTTAACATATTGCCGCAGAGACTACCGACAATAAGTTTTCTCTACCAAGAAGCCAGCGGGCCGCTGGGTTAGCGTCCGCAACGTCTCGCGCCTGCTCGTGCTTCATGTGGCCGCGCAACGCATGCCTCTCGCGCACGGTCACGAGACTGTGAGTTGACCAGCGGGCGAGAAGAAGAAGTGCGTTCGTCGAACGGACACTTTTTATGTGTGGCACGCTATAGCGGACTCCTTGATTTTGCACCTAGTTATCTGGGCACAAGTTCGCCTACAATAAACGAGTGTTTGTGTTTCCCCTCTTCAATACGCTACATTTTGGTGGAGGTGCGGGGTATGATTGGAAGTCCCCTGGGTGCAAGAGAGCGGAGCCCTGACCCTCAGCGACTGGAGCCTGGTGAACTGACTCCAGTACACCAGCGTGCAAGCCGCCGCCTCCGAGGAGACCCGCCTGAATTTGGACCGCTCCCTACTGCTCCGGCAACACAGGCATCGTCCACTGCCAACGAAAGAATGATGACCAGCCCGGTGACACCCGAACTCATCGTGTCTCCACCGTGCATGCCTGAGCCCTTCCACGGTGATACGTACGAAGATGTGGAGGACTGGTTGGAACACTTCGAGCGGGTGGCGAACATCAACGGCTGGACGAGGCAAGAAAACTGAGCCGCGTGTACTTCGCGTTGGAGGATGCAGCGAGGACATGGTATGAAAACCACGAAGCGGTGATACCGACCTGGCAAGAGTTTCGACGACATCTGGTCGCTACGTATGCCAGCACCGATCGTCGAGAGAAGGCAGAGAATTCTCTCCAGTCCAGAAACCAGCGCACGAACGAGAGCGTTGGCATGTATATCGAGGATATGTCCCGCCTTTTCAGACGCGCCGATCCGAACATGACCGAAGAGAAAAACTGCGTCACCTGATGCGAGGAGTCAAACAGGACTTATTCGCAGGGTTGGTTCGCAACCCACCACGCACCGTTGCCGAGTTCCGCAGCGAAGCCACGACCATAGAGCGCGCATTGCAGCAGCGCTCTCGTCACTACAACCGTGATGCCAGTAGTGTACCTGCAGAGGTCCTTTCGACAAGCATGGGCAGCAACAGCGAAGCGCTGAGGGAAATGGTACGATCCATGTAAAGGAAGAGCTTCGGAAGCTTCTGCACCCACAAGTTACGCCGACAGTCTCAACTCTTGCCACTGTTATTCGGGATGAAGTTCGTCACGCCATTCTGCAAGCGGAACCCGAGGCGCAACCTGTTCGACTCGAACAGCCATTGCAGGAACGTCGAGTACCAACGTACGCCGACGCTTTGCGCCAACCCGTCGTGCACAGCGCTTCGTTTGCAGCCCCCGGTGGCCGTCCATCGGCTTCGAGCGGCTCACCTTTTCAAGGAGATCTGAGGCCACGAAAAAAGCGACGTGTGGCGCACACCCGACAGGACGCCGCTTTGTTTTCATTGCGGAGAAGCTGGGCACCTTTACAGAATGTGCCCATATCGAAGAGTCGGTCTCCGCGGGTTTTCCGTAAATGCGCCATGCCCCCGAAATGGTGAAAGACCCGTCGAAATCGAGGACTACTTGTCAAGGCATCAATTTCCAGCTGCTAGTTTCCAGCACGAGCCAAGGTCACCAGCGCCTGCTCGTTATCGATCGCCAAGCCCTAGGCGTTCAAGTTCACCAACTTCAAGCTCAACAAGGCGCCGTTCAATGAGTCCCCGTCAGGAAAACTGAAGCCAGCGACCTGGGGAGGCAAGGCCGCTGATGTCCGACAAAGCGAAGATCCTCCGTCAAGGCCCCAGCGCAGCAGCGACGAGCAGAATACGAGGACTAAGATAAGTAAAGAAAAAATTTCTTCGGACTTGCGCGTTACCGTAGACGGGTGTGAATTGAACGTTTTAGTCGACACAGGTGCCGATTATTCAGTCGTAAGCTATGCTATCGCAAAGGACTTAAAGAAAGTTTTGACGCCTTGGAGTGGACCACAAATACGTACTGCTGGGGGCCATCTCATTACACCTCTGGGAAGATGTACCGCAAGAATCGGAATTCAAGGTTCTATTTACGTCGCTGATTTCGTCGTACTTCCAGAATGCTCGAGGGACGTAATACTTGGGATGGATTTTCTGTTGGCGAACGGGGCTATAATCAACCTGCAGAATTCTAGCGTTTCTTTCTCGACTAAGCTGGCCATAGACACGAAGGAGCCGGAGTGTCCTGCATTGCGTGTTATCGACGATGACGTAACGGTGCCACCACGATGCAGCGTGCTGGTTGGCGTAAGGAATGACGCATTCGTCGACTATGAAGGCATAGCGGATGCCAACGTCGAGTTGCTGCTGAAGAAAGGCATTTGCATAGCTCGGGGCATTATTCAGTTACGTGGTGGGTGTGCCAATGTATTGCTCACGAATTTCGGAAATGAAATTCAGCATGTTGCAAGAAACACTGCCATTGCCTTTCTACACAGTTTTGCAGCTGTGACAGATTTAAGTAGCCTGGCGTCAGGACCACCTGCCTCAGAAAATGTGCATGATGTCGGAGGGACAGTTGCAATCAGCCAAAATCTGTCGCCAGCCGAGAAGAAAATCATACAAGACCTGATAAGAGATTTTGCAGGATGTTTCTCCACCTCGTCAAAAGTTCGGCGCACCCAGATTGTTAAACACAGAATAATAACAGACGAAACAACAAGGCCAGTATACCAACATCCGTATCGAGTATCGCCGAAAGAACGAGAGATCATAAAGGGTCAAGTGCAAGAAATGTTGGAGGACGATGTCATTCAGCCGTCCAAAAGCCCATGGGCATCGCCGGTAGTTCTTGTGAGGAAGAAGGACAATACGTTGAGATTCTGTGTCGACTACCGCAAACTGAACAGCGTGACCAAGCGGGATGTATACCCCTTGCCTCGAATCGATGATACATTGGATCGGCTCCGGAACGCAAGATATTTTTCTTCATTGGATTTAAAAAGCGGGTATTGGCAAATTGAAGTGGATGAAAGAGACCGTGAAAAGACTGCTTTCGTAACTCCGGACGGCCTGTATGAATTTAAAGCACTCCCATTCGGCCTCTGTTGTGCGCCAGCGACATTCCAGCGCATGATGGACAGTGTCCTCTCGGGCCTCAAATGGCAGTCTTGTTTAGTCTACCTGGACGACGTAGTGGTTTTTTCGGCAACGTTTGACCAGCACATAGAGAGACTACGTTTAGTACTTCAGGCTATTGAGTCCGCTGGCTTGACGATTAAACCGGAAAAGTGCCAGTTTGGATTTGAGAAGCTTCGATTCCTGGGTCATGTGATCAGCGCTGAAGGTGTTGGCCCGGACCCCGACAAGACTGCGGCCGTCGCACGATTTCCAAAGCCAAGAGACAAGAAAGAGGTGCGTCGATTTTTGGGTTTATGCGCTTACTATAGGCGATTTGTGGAAAATTTCTCAAAAATTGCCGAACCTCTAACAAGACTCACGAAGGAGGAGATACCGTTCGTTTGGCATGCTGAGCAAGAGATGGCTTTTAGTGAATTGAAGCAACGTTTGCAAGCCCCGCCTATCCTCGCCCACTTCGACGAGACCGCTGACACGGAAGTCCATACAGATGCAAGCAATCTCGGCCTCGGCGCGGTCCTCGTTCAGTGGCAAAATGGAGCAGAGAAAGTGATAGCGTATGCGAGCCGCACCCTTTCAAAACCTGAAAGAAATTACTCCGCGACAGAAAAAGAATGCTTGGCAGTCATATGGGCTATCAGCAAATTCAGGCCATACCTCTACGGCAGGCCGTTCCGTGCCGTCAGCGACCACCACTCACTTTGTTGGCTGGCAAGCTTAAAAGACCCGTCGGGACGACTTGCGAGATGGAGCCTCAGGCTCCAAGAATACGACATTACCGTTGTATATAGGTCTGGCAGAAAACACAACGATGCTGATTGCTTGTCACGCTCGCCACTCGACTCTACTCCTTCAGAAGAAGAGGACTTCCCATTCTTTTGTGTAATGGAAACCTCAGAAATTGCCGAGCATCAACGGGCTGACACAGAACTGCTCCAATTGATAAAGCATCTCGAAGGGTTTGACGTCCAAGTTCCACGCGCATTTAAGAGAGGATTATCCTCATTCTGTCTCCGAGCTAATGCACTCTACAAGAGGAACTTTGAGCACAACAAGGAGAAGTTCCTACTCGTTGTACCGTCAGCCATGAGGCCTGAAATCTTAGAAGCTTGTCACGATGAACCGTCGGCGGGCCACTTGGGCGTCAGTCGAACATTCGCCAGAATTCACCAAAAATATTACTGGCCCAAGTTGTTTGCGTCTGTGCGGCATTACGTGAAGACATGTCGCGAATGCCAAAGGCGCAAAGCACCACCCCTCAAGATGGCCGGCCTTCTCCAGCCCATAGACCCTCCTAAGACTCCATTTCAACAAGTGGGAATGGACCTTCTCGGACCGTTTCCAATGTCGTCATCCGGGAAAAGGTGGATCGTCGTCGCGACGGACTATTTGACACGGTACGCTGAAACCGGCTGCCTTGAGCGAGGAACGGCAACCGAAGTTGCCAAGTTTTTCGTTCAAAACATAGTTCTTCGACATGGTGCCCCAATGGTCGTCATTACCGATCGAGGAGCAGCCTTCACATCTGCGTTGATGCAGTCCTTGATGACGATGACTAATACCAGTCATAGAAAAAGCACTGCATACCACCCACAAACGAACGGGTTGACGGAACGCCTAAACCGAACCATTGCTGACATGCTATCGATGTATGTGGACATTGAGCATAAGACGTGGGACGAAATCCTGCCATACGCAACTTTCGCCTACAATACGGCCCTACAGGAAACTACCCGCGTCCCCCCATTTCAGCTGGTCTACGGCCGCACTGTCACCACGACACTCGACGCGATGTTACCAGTAGACAACGACAATTACGAGCCATCTGAAGTTGACGACTTTCTACAAAGAGCTGAAGAAGCGCGCCAGCTGGCACGACACCGAATAATTCAACAACAACGCAAGGACGCAAGCCACTACAACCTGCGCCGCCGAGAAGTTCAGTACCATCCAGGCGATAAAGTGTGGATATGGACACCAATAAGACGCCGCGGGCTCTCAGAAAAGCTCCTCCGTCGGTACTTTGGTCCATATAAGGTTCTCCGACGACTTAGTGACCTAAACTACCAAGTCATCCCCGATGGACACGAGCGCTCAAAACGGCAAAACACTGCGGAGGTCGTACACGTAGTGCGCATGAAGCCCTATTACGAGAGACAGTGAAAACGCTCCCTTCTTGTCTACTTCCCCCCATCGCGCATCGGGACGATGCGTATTCCGGAGGGGGCTAATGCCGCAGAGACTACCGACAATAAGTTTTCTCTACCAAGAAGCCAGCGGGCCGCTGGGTTAGCGTCCGCAACGTCTCGCGCCTGCTCGTGCTTCATGTGGCCGCGCAACGCATGCCTCTCGCGCACGGTCACGAGACTGTGAGTTGACCAGCGGGCGAGAAGAAGAAGTGCGTTCGTCGAACGGACACTTTTTATGTGTGGCACGCTATAGCGGACTCCTTGATTTTGCACCTAGTTATCTGGGCACAAGTTCGCCTACAATAAACGAGTGTTTGTGTTTCCCCTCTTCAATACGCTACAATATACGTGAACACCGCATATGATGAATCCCGCGCTACGCTTTTCCTTCACGCTTGGCACCGCTTGAGCGAAGCTGCCTTATTGTATAACATTCGATTGAACAGCAATAGCGTGAAGAGTAGCGTTTGACTGCGTAGACACTTTGTGCACTACCGGCACCCTTGCTGAGTGACGTATGATCCTGGCTGAGTCGCCAAAGCAGAGGTGCTTATCGCAAAAATCAGACGAGCCGGTGATGAGATCGCGCCGAACGGAAATATTCGTAAGCGCATCGTGTGATCGCGTAATACGTCAGCAATTTTTCAGTAATAAAGCAAGACCGTACGATACCGAATGGCGTACATTTTCAAACGCAGTTGTATTAATTAGCCTGTGCATCTTGAGATGGCGTTCCAAAAAATCCTCCTCACAAACACCCACAGCTGGCACGCGCGTCCTAAGGAAATCATAAACAAAACCAAATATATTTTCTTTCTGGGGCCATGTTTTGAACCCGGGTCCCTCCCGGTTCGAAATCGAGTGTCTTCACCATTAGGCCACGGCCTTTTGTTTCTTTCTTCATTGCCTATGTAGAGGGCGGTCCACTGTTAAAGGGAGCACTCGAGTGTGCAGCCTTCATATTGCTGGCCCCCTAACTGCAAGTTGATGTGGAAACATCGTTTGTGCACTGCACGAATCTGTCGAAAGGAGCCAGCACTGTCAACCACCAGTACCATTATGCAGTTGTATGCCACTATGCTCTTGCAAGATAGTGAAATCCGGACATGCCCTACACGGATGTGTTTCCTTTGACAATGGACCCCTCTGTACATACATACAACGGGAACATCAAGTATATACCAAACAAATAACAAAAAATAAAAGTAAAACTACACAAGTGTGAGAGTTTGCAGGCTTTTTTCATATTTCTTCATCTGTAGATGGATTTGCATTTCATGAAGCCATTCAGGTACAAGTTGTTCGACCTTTCTCGTTTCCACAATTGAACATACAGATTCAAAAAAGTATTGTCGAAGGAGACGGGCACTGATATTGTAACGGGCTGAAAAGGACAACGAAGAAGACAAGGAAGACGACGACGTTGTCAGACCCTGCAAGCTGGGCGCCATCTTGCCAGCCGCTGAGTTTATTCCCTGTATATATATTGTAAATATATTCTCCCCGTAACATCTTTGGTGGAAGGTGCTGGGTATTAACTTCACGCAAGACGAAGCTTCGCAGCGGGCGCCTAGTTGCCTCTTCAATGGCGACGGAAGTCAACAATGCCGACCCTTCAGCGGCTACTGTGCGTTCTCCAACCGGCCCATCAACCCTCATCTTGGAGCCCCCGAGAGACCCAGGTACCTTTTCGGGCACCGATAGCGTTGACGTAGAAGACTGGCTAAAGACATACGAGCGTGTGGGCGTACGTATGCGATGGGACCCAACGCTCATGCTGGCCAATGTGATCTTTTACCTAACAGACACCGCGAAGGTCTGGTATGAAACGCACGAGGAAGAGCTGACCAGCTGGGAGTTATGCAAGCAAAAGCTTCGGGAGCTATTTGGCAGACCTCTGGGACGTCAGCGCTCCGCCCAAAAAGAGCTCGCGTCTCGCGTTCAGACATGCACCGAATCCTACCTTACGTACATTCAGGACGTGCTTGCTTTGTGCCGCAGGGTGGATTCGCAGATGTCGGAAGCCGATAAGGTTGCCCATGTCATCAAGGGTATAGCAGATGATGCCTTTCACCTGCTTGTATTCAAGAACTCATCTACCGTACAAGACATCATTTCCGAATGCCGGCGCTTTGAGGAAGCCAAGAGCCGCCGTGTTCTCCACCAGTTTACACGCCTACCTAACACGGCTGCTACATCCACCTGCGAAGACCCCCGCCTGCCTTCTACGGAAAGTTCCAGTGATGTTGTCCGCATTGTCCGCCGAGAAATCGAAGCCGCTGCTCCGCTCACGTCACCAACCCTAAACTCCGACAACCATCACGCCACCGTCTCCCTCATCCAGTCCGTCGTGCGTCAGGAACTGGCCAACGTCGGCCTGAACAACATCTGCTCAATTCATCGACCTGAATATGCTCCACCAACTCCACCTGTTGCTGTCACACCGAACCGACGTTTTTCCGCTCCCCCACGTTATCGTAACCCGGCGGAATGGCGCACACCAGACGACCGGCCAATATGCTTCAACTGCGGTCGTGTAGGCCATATTTCTCGTCACTGCCGTTCATGGTCTAACTCGACACCATGGCCTTACTTTCCGTCCCATCGCCTTCCTCCCGGTAATCCACGCTCATCGCCGCAAACACAGCCGCTCATGCCTGACACTTCTTTGCCCACTCGACTCAGCCGCTCACCTTCGCCGCAACGCCGTTTTTCCCGCTCGCCCCCATCTCGTCGATCGCCGTCCCCAAGCTCCTTCCGGCGCTCACCTCCGGAAAACTGACGGGAGCAGCTCCTAGAGGTGATGCTGCAATCACGACCCGATGCCAAAATCCTCTACTGACCCTGCCCGCACATCGGAACCTTATCAGTGTAGACGTGGACGGTGTACCAGTTACGGCCCTTATTGACACTGGCGCGCACGTGTCTGTTATGAACGCTGACCTCAGAACACGCCTAAAAAAAGTTGTTACTCCTGCCCCAAGCCCTGTGGTCCGAACTGCCGATGGTGGAACAGCTGCCGTGATTGGTGTGTGTTCAGCTCGTGTGACCGTCGCCGGACACCACACATCGGTTATGTTTTACGTCCTAGAACATTGCCCTCACGACCTAATTTTGGGACTTGATTTCTTGTCGGAACACTCGGCCTTGATAGACTGTTCTGCCGGCGTTGTGCAACTCGCTCTACCTACTGCTGTTGACCCTCCCGGTTGCCCTCCAAGCCGGCTTTGTTCCGCAGACCACCTTCGCCTTCCTCCACGGACAGTTACTTACGTCGGCGTCTCACCTGTACCACCTGTACCCGACGGTGACTATATAGTGTCTCCAAATCTTGAAGTCCTGCTTTCGCAAAACGTTGCGTTTCCGCACACTCTCGTTACTATAACGGACAACACCTCCTGTCTACCGCTAGTGAATTTTGGCCTATGTCCACAAGTTCTACCTCGTGGCATTTCACTTGCGGAAATCATGCCGGCGGCCGACTGCCACATTTCAACTCTGAGTTACGACAGAGATTCGTGTGCAGAGAAACCTTCCCCTACTACTCCATCAGAACAAGGTGCCTTAACTCAGATGATTGCACCCGATTTACCTACCCAACATGCTGATGAACTGCGCGCTCTCCTTGCGTCCTTTTGGGACTATCTTCGACCTTGGCGACCGCCCTCTCGGACAAACGTCAGTTGTTAAACATCGGATTGACACAGGCGATGCGAGACCAATTCATCGGCGACCCTACCGCGTCTCCCATACTGAGCGACAAATCATCCAAAAAGAAGTCGACAAAATGCTTTCTCAGAATATCATCGAGCCTTCCAGCAGTCCATGGGCGTCCCCTGTTGTACTTGTTAAGAAGAAGGACAACAGTTGGCGATTTTGCGTTGATTATCGGCATTTGAACAAGATCACAAAGAAGGACGTCTATCCTCTGCCACGCATTGACGACGCCCTGGATTGCCTTCACGGTGCACAATATTTTTCTTCAATCGACCTTCGCTCCGGGTACTGGCAAATTGCCGTTGACGAGATGGACCGTGAGAAGACGGCCTTTATCACTCCCGACGGCCTTTACCAGTTTAAAGTGATGCCGTTCGGTTTGTGCAATGCGCCCGCCACGTTTGAACGTATGATGGATGCCCTGTTGCACGGCTTCAAGTGGTCCATCTGCCTCTGCTACCTGGATGACGTAATCGTTTTTTCTCCATCCTTTGTGACGCACCTTGAAAGGCTATCGAAGATCTTATCTGTCTTCCGTAAGGCGGGCCTGCAGCTAAATTCGGCCAAGTGCCACTTCGGCCGTCGTGAAATTTCCGTGCTCGGGCATCTCGTTGATTCCTTCGGTGTTCGCCCTGATCAAGATAAAATCCGAGCTGTGAAAGATTTTCCTGTGCCAACTTGTTCCAAAGACGTTCGCAGTTTCTTCGGCCTCTGTTCTTACTTCCGTCGTTTTGTCAAAAACTTTGCCGACGTCGCGCGCCCTCTCACTCAGCTCCTCAAGAAAGACGCTGCCTTCGTCTGGGGTCCTGAGCAAGCGGATGCGTTCTCCAATCTGGTACAACTGCTTACCTCTCCACCTATTCTCGCCCACTTTGACGTATCAGCTCCAACAGAAGTCCGTACCGATGCAAGCGGTCATGGCATCGGTGCAGTCCTGGCCCAGACACAACAAGGGCGGGAACGCGTTGTTGCCTATGCCAGCCGCCTTCTTTCTGCTGCTGAGCGCAAGTACTCCATTACTGAGCGCGAATGTCTGGCGCTCGTTTGGGCAGTCGGAAAATTTCGCCCCTATTTGTACGGCCGGCCATTCACAGTCATCACTGATCACCATGCCTTGTGTTGGCTTTCGTCACTGAAAGACCCTTCAGGCCGCCTTGGTCGTTGGGCTCTCCGCCTCCAAGAATTCGACTACTCAGTTGTCTACAAAACCGGCCGCCTGCACCAAGATGCCGACTGTTTGTCCCGATATCCTGTTGACCCCCCAGACAGTTCTACGGCCAACCTTTCTACCAACGTTTTCTCTCTGTCCGCTTTTCACGACATTGGAATCGAGCAACGGCGGGACACCTTCTTGCACGATATCATCCAAAGGCTAACATCCGCGACGCCCGACCCTTCCCTTAGAATGTTTGAGCTTCATGATGGTGTATTGTACCGTTGCAACATGCGTCCTGACGGCCCCGACAGACTACTCGTCGTTCCTCCTCAGCTGCGTCAGACTGTTCTCGCCCAGCTTCACGATATGCCGACAGCCGGTCACCTCGGCGTTTCACGGACCTATGACAGAGTTCGCCGGCGCTTCTTCTGGCCTGGGCTGTACCGCGACGTCTCCCGTTATATTGCTGCCTGTGATCTTTGTCAAAGACGGAAAACACCTACTACCCATCCTGCCGGACGCCTTCACCCGCTCGACATACCATCAGAGCCATTCTACCGTGTGGGTGTTGATCTCCTTGGCCCTTTTCCTACGTCCACTGCGGGCAATAGGTGGATTGCAGTAGCAACTGATTATGCAACCCGATACGCGATCACACGGGCTCTTCCAACTAGCTGTGCAACTGACGTTGCCGACTTTCTCCTCGAGGACGTCTTCCTACACCACGGCGCCCCTCGGCAGCTCCTCACCGACCGAGGCAGCTACTTCCTTTCGAAAGTGGTTGATGACCTCCTACGCTCATGCGCCACCAAACACAAGCTTTCCACTGCGTATCATCCGCAAACCAACGGCCTAACCGAGCGCCTCAATCGAACTCTTACTGACATGCTATCCATGTATGTCTCCGCTGATCATCGCGACTGGGACACTACGTTACCGTTTGTCACCTTTGCCTATAATTCTTCTCGACACGATACCGCTGGGTTCTCTCCATTTTTCCTTTTGTTCGGCCGCGACCCAACGCTACCTTTCGACACACTCCTGCCGTCCAAACTGAGTTATACGTCGGAGTACGCTCGGGAGGCAATAACGAAGGCCCAAGAGGCGCGCGAAGTTGCTCGACGCCGACTAGCGGACTCGCAGGAAAACCAGAGGCGTGTATATGACGCCCACCATCGTGACGTCCACTACGCGCCCGGCAGTCTGGTTCTGCTTTGGTCCCCCACGCGCCGCCTGGGACTTTCCGAGAAGTTACTCCCACGCTATTCAGGCCCTTACCGCATCTTACGCCAGGCGACCGACGTCACCTACGAAATCGCCCCTAGTGACCCCACCGTCGTTCACCCTCGCACTGACGTAGTTCATGTTACGCGGCTCAAGCCCTACCACTCGACTGCCTCCTGATGAGCACCGGGTCGGTGCTTCAGCCGCCGGGAAATAATGTAACGGGCTGAAAAGGACAACGAAGAAGACAAGGAAGACGACGACGTTGTCAGACCCTGCAAGCTGGGCGCCATCTTGCCAGCCGCTGAGTTCATTCCCTGTATATATATTGTAAATATATTCTCCCCGTAACAATATCAGCATGTCGCAGCGCCATTTTAGACCAAGAAACACAACTAGATCTAACGGTACCCCTTCCTCATTTTCAACAGATTTCTCCCACTAGAACACGGCACATGCTTGCCCAATGTGAACTGAACTGAAGTATGTGAATGCGTTCTGGCGACGATGCAAACAATTGGGAAAAGTGTGCAGCCGCCAGCACGGTTAACTCGAACGCTTCGCCGCGTGGCCTCGACCCGCTTCGATTGACGCCATATATCGTTAGCTGCTGCCAACATAACGTGCCCAACGCTTGGCAGTGCTGGCCTCGGTCGAAGCCGGACGAGGCCACATGGCGGAGCGTTCGAGTTAACCGTGCTTGCGATTGTACTCTTGCTATAGGCGCTTCATTGAAAGAGTTCGTGTTGGGAGACTAGAACCGATCTGCTGGTGTCACTGATCCCGTTAATCGGGTTGGAAATCGCCGGGCGGATTCCAAGGGCTGGCGTCTCGGCCCTCCAAAAACGCACCACGAAGGCGCGGACAATTTAGAGTTTGTCCTTTTGGTGCGCCAGCGAACGCCGGTTGTGGTCCAAAGACTGAGTCAGAGGCGACAGTCGATAACACAAACGAAAACGAAATATATTCTCTGTTAAGGCAATACAAATATCACAAACATATGCACACTCAGCTGGTGCCAGTTTCAGCTTCACAATATAACTCATATGGTGTTAACACAACGGGAACTAAACAAACAGATCACGCGCTACAAATGCAATCTCATGCATTACAACAATTCAAGAACAGTTAAAGTCCTGAATATACAACGGCGTATCCAGTCCACAATTCTTGGACGGTAATTGAATGCTTCTCTTCAAGCAAACACTCATGCCATCTCCAGCGGTGTCTGTCGTTGTCCCTTCCGTCAAAGTAGCTTGTCACGGCTCACACGACGTCGTCATCCGATTCTTCCAGATCGACGATCGACTGACCGCACACCATCATAAACACGTCTTCTTTGACTGACGGAGCCGCACTCAACATAACTTCACCATCTCCGGGCAGACTTACTCACTCCTTCACAGGCTGATCGTCGTCGCACGCTTTTATCTCCTCTCCCCAGGGTTCTAGAAGCATCTGCAGCGTTCTCAGGCGTGTAGCACAGCCAAAGCTAGGGAAACGGCGAGAGCTTTCTCGTAGGTTCGAATCGCGGCGGCGTCGCTTGGCATTGCGTCACGCTTCTCTTCCAGATGTTTCCAGGCTCGAGTGGGTGAGGAGGATTCGGCGCGTCGGCGTCTTTTGATACTTGTTTTTCGTCGTTCGCGCCTCTTGGGCGAGCGGCTCGCGCCGTTTTCTCCCGCTGCCCTTTGAAAGCGGCCGCGCGCGCATTACCAACGCGCTCGTTTATGACACTGTCCCCCACTTCAAGAATGTTATCACATAATATTCAAACAACACAAATGAGCGCGCACATACACACAACCAAAAATGTCCCACATACATAGTCCATAACTCAGTCCACACACAATGCGCATCACATTCATAATAGAACTCTTAATACAATTCACAGGCCATTCCAGTGTACCGACATATGAAAGATAAACTCAAGTATATAAGTACAACACACCAACATACATTTCATATAAACAATGCGAACACACAAAAGAAAGCTCTTCATTTACGACGCCTATACAGTTATATCAATAGCACTGTACACATAAGGTTACGCAAACGACACTTGGGCTCACCAGCCATACACACTTCCCGTTGGGTATAATAACGCAACACATTCAAACTCAAAACACTTCAAACACTTTCAACTCCAACACCCTGTCCTGTTTAAATCGTGTCGCCCTTGCGCCCCTTCTTTCGGTGCTTGCTCGCTCTCTTTTAGTTTCTCTTCTTCTTCTTGCGAGCCGTCCCCTTTGACAGTGTCGGAGGAGGCGTTTCTACCGCCGTCGACACATTCGACACCGGCAAGGCGTCATCGTGTTCCTTAAACGTTCTCGGTGCTTCGTAAACTTCTGCGCGTCGTGGTGTTTCGCCTGGACGACCACCTTTGTCATCTTTTCAGCCACAGATGATGGTGGTCGCTCAGTCGCTCTATCACCTGCTCTGCGCGTCTTCACAGGTGGTACAGTGACTGTGGGTGCCTTATTGGTGACGTTCTCTGGCACCTCGGCTGCAATTTGAGCTCGGGCAACATCTTTCGTGGGGTTTCTCTTCCGGGGTTCCTTTCTGTCGCGGTTCCTGAACTGACGAGGGCTCCATCTTTGGGTCTCCTCCCAAACGTTCAGGATCGTATGGCCCTCGAGCTCGGTCGATGTTTCCCACGATTATGTCGAACAAGGGGTTATTCATGCACAGGGCAGTACCTCTCCCGCTGAAGTAAGAGGTCTCAACCTCAATCTTGGCTTCAGGAAGCATTCGGATTCAACTATCAAGCAGGCCAAGCGGTTGGGCATTCCCTGCGAACTCACTCTCTCGGACCAGTTTCTTTCGTACGATAACACTAGTGCATCCACTATCTCTTAGTACCGTGACTTCCTTTCCACCAACTTCCCCCTTAAGTGTCGGCATTCCTTTCCTTGTACCTGTTGGCCGTGCTGTCATCGCAGCACCAATGAAATGCATCTACTTCCCGCTTTTCAGCTCGGCCAAGGCTGATGCCTAGATGGTCGAGAAAATGAAAGGTTGAAAATAAATTAGCGCGCCAGCCTTTTTGACTGGGGAGAAGAATTGGCACCATGATCGCGCAGAGCATTTATGACGAGGACTTCGGCGACCTCGGCAT
Source organism: Rhipicephalus sanguineus (assembly GCF_013339695.2). Lineage (NCBI taxonomy): Eukaryota > Metazoa > Arthropoda > Arachnida > Ixodida > Ixodidae > Rhipicephalus > Rhipicephalus sanguineus. Next base: position 79,376,076 of record NC_051185.1, read on the forward strand.
GACAAAAAACGCCAAAAAGAGTTGAATTAATTACCGTGCTTCAAAACGTGTGTTTATATGAGAGAGACGTTTATAAATGACACAACCACCATGTACTAACTCATGCAAACCCGAGTTTGGCGTGATAACCATCTCAAAACGGACGTGTCCTTACGAAAACGAATTTTAAGGTGGACTTCATGGTAAGCGATTTTCGGGGTGAACTGCACAAGGGCCGAGGAGGAAACACCACGAGGAGAACAAGGACAACAAGGGAACGACTACGATTGGACAAGAGCTTCGTTCCTTTGTTGTCGTTGTTCTCGTGGCGCTGTTTATTTTTTGCTCTAAATATGAACCGCCTCGCCCTCGTCAAGCTGTTGCCAATGCACAGGGGCGAAACGAAAAAGGTTCGTTCGTGTTTGCCAGTTTTACTGTTCTGGTGTTGCGCGTAAGTTCTCCCAAGTTGGAGGTGGGCTGTTTTCCTGGTCCTGCGGTTTCCGAAAATAGAACAGTGCGAAGAAATAGGACTGCTGTTTATTTCGTTCCAATGTGATTTGAGAGCAACTTAAAAGCCACATTGCTAAAACTTGTGGAAACGAAGATGCGTACACACACACACACACACACACACACACACACACGCGCGCGCACACACTCACACACACACACACACACACACACACAAACACACACACACACACACACACACACACACACACTCTTTAGGCTATCAGCATTTGAGCGAATGGTAAAATTTTGTGCTGTTTGCCTCAGAAACACGGGCGAGGTTTTTCGTATCCAATAGCAATGGCTTTGTACACAGTAGTCAATGTCTAGAAAGAACGGAATGCTGCAATATCTGTTGCACCAATATGTCATCTTTATGCATTTGAAATGAAAAGGCAAGGCTAAGTAGCTTGAGCGCCCGCTTTTCGAAGGTACGAAAATTTTGTCATCATATAGGGGATAAACGACATACATGAAACAATCAGAAATGATCTTTGTTTTATTGAGTACTGCATACAATAAATGATGCAAGGACTTTCAAAGGCTTATCAATATCAAATTGTTGAGTTGGTATTGATAAAAAACACAATCTCCATTTGTGCATTTATGTGATGAATCTACAATACAGAACCCGTTCTGTCACGCGGCTGCCTCACGGGCTCGCAGACCGCAAGTATATAGGATTATCAGAGATCACCAATGCAGATACGCAATCGCGTTCGCTGTGTTTAATATTTCGCGGTATGCGCAGTACCACAACTGCTTTTCACATCAGCTGGTGTTAGTCTGTTCTTCCCTGAAGGAACCGAATATCCGCGGCGATATGGGATCGACTGAATCTGATTGCTGTATGCGTACACACCACTCAGTCTGCAGTAGGACAATGATCAAGAGAAGGCGCGCAAAATAGATGGCGATATGGATCTGCGTACAACTTGGCGCTTGTTTTGCCTGGGCATTTCCCTTGAAAATGCACTTTCAGACTTCAATTCAGTGCATATAACCTTCTCCAGGCTGATGCGGCACTGCGCGGTATAAGAACAGTGCGTACCGACTTGTGTAATGATGTGGCTTTCTTTGCAACTTGGAAACGCAATCACCGGCAGCAAGCGGACCACCGACAACGCACCCGCGGCAGCGCGCAGTCGCTTCCGCAGACGAGCCGACGACCTTCGAGTTTTCAGCGGCCCGCCTGGCCTCGCGCGCGCAATCTTTAGGTTGCCTCATCTATTAGCGTTCATTATGCTTTTATTATCACATTATCTTTATTGACGCATCAAATAGTGTCCACTCTCTCGTACCATCTCTTGCAAAAAGCGTCCAACGTTAGCAAGACTTCCCTCTCATTAGGATGGCGGTTCATAAGCCTTCCACCAGGTAAGAGTACATTCTAGGCATGATCATTATGCTAAAACTTACTATAATCCTTATATTCAAATTCCTAATATACAGTTCAGTGCTTCTTTTACTGAGGCTCTCTCCTGGATTTCTTAAGCTGTGTACATGTGACGCTTATGCTGCTAGTTTTAAAACACTTTGTCGCGAAACATGAACCCTTGAGGTTAGTGAACCTATAGAGCAGTAACTCGCGATACTCGTACCATTGGCTCCAATTGCGCTGTGCCGGCGTTGCCTGTGAATACTTTTTGCTCGTATGAGCTGCTTTAGGCACTGGGATGGCATGCTGCTCTCCCATACTAGAATCCAAATGGTACTGTAGATTGTTCACGTTTCATTGTAAGCACACAGTACCGTACATATTCCGGACGGCTTACCGATCTCCTAAATTAGCGCACATAACACCCTATATTGTCAGCCATTTTCTGAGCGCTTTGCGAGTCTCGGTAACCTGATTTCTCCCGCAGTAAAGTTCCTAGCATTCTAAATCATCCTCTGTTTTGCTCTAATCAGAAGCGCTGTGTGCGAACCACGTGCTACAGTTGGCTACAACCGAACAAGCAACATAATGTCCTCCCGCAATGATGCCCTGCGTCTGTCTTCCACCTCTGCAAGATTGTAGTACCAGCTCCTTTGCGCTCGGGTCGATAAATAAATAAATAAATAAATCAACGAATAAATAAATAAATCAGTTTCTAGTGTTTATGATTGTACAAATACTCTTCATCGGATCTCAACAAAGATTGCCAGGATATCTGACAAAAATTATTCCGACGTTTAAGTTTTCTACCTGAGATGGGTGAAAACAAACGAATTTTTATACCGAAACTCGGCTCTCGCAAAGTCGCGGAAGCGCTTTGCGTTACGAAAATAAGCAAACGAGGATGGCCACAGTACCTATACAAATTCTTTCTGCGTGAGAGGGCGATGGCTGTGGACGGAACTCAAATTTGTTCTTAAGTTGTAACCTACCACAGCGAGATATTTTTTCCATGTCGCAAAGCAGATTCCTTACCACTCTCTCATGCAGTAGAGCACAATTATTTACTCGAAACCGTTTCCCTGTTTTCTGAACGTAGCACATTTACTCTCGGTGAGGAATGCATCCCGAAACGTGTAATAGCTGTGAAACGTGTAACACCGGTGTAACACTGGCGATATTTTTTTATCACTGATGGTAACAATTTCCGCGAATACTTGAACAAAAATCGTAAAATTCAAGAAGCTGTGGGGGTCCCATGTCGATGGAGGCGAAATTCTCGAGGCCCATGCACAGTGCGATGTCCGTGCGCCCTATACCACACCTGATTGCCTAAATTTTCGCACATCTCCATTGCGACATGTCTAATAATCATATCGTGGTTTTGGTACTTAAAAGCCCAAATAGATATTGTATTGTAATAAAATTCTAAAATTACTTTCAGGGCCAAAACTCTACTACGCCGTGTCCCGCAAGGTCATTCATCGCGACACAATGATCGGCACGTGATCCCCTGCGGAGAGGCGGCGAAGATGATCTTACTCATTTCCTAGCCGCTTCGGTGCCATGTGACTACGCGAATCAAAAACGGCTGCGTCGCGGTCGCTTGGTCGCTCAGTCTCGTCATAGATGGCGCGCCCGCTGGACTATCTGTGTATGCGCTATAGCGCAGGCGACAGGCTGAATGCAACCATCCACTAGATATAGCTAGACAGCGCGGTGTGAAATCTCAAACAAAGTTCCCTCCCGAAGCACTGGAGCAAAGGGAGGCCAGGTTAGCAAGTTGTAGAGAGCATTACCAAGCGCGGAAACGAGCTAAGACCTAAGCTACTGCAGCCGCCACCTGTGTCAGTAGTCTCTGCAAGTAGTAGTGGGAAACAACTTTATGAGGAAAGCCGTCGGTTTCCTAAGCGGAGATGGCTGTCTGTCCGTGCCTGGTAACCAAGCGATACATACACACATTTACACCTGTGAGCCCTTCTGATAACTTGGTTGGCTAGAGTTAAACCTCAGCCAATTTTAACGGCGAAGCTGTTTAAGCTGTCGGTAACCTGTGCTCCGCCATAAAAAAAAGCTATCATCATCATGAACCAGCACGCGCTCTGTGCATTCTCCTTACAGTGGAGTAGTTTAAGGTCTCGTTAATGTCTGCTCCGTCGTGCAAAACTCCTCAGGTTGGTATGCGCCACAGGAATTGGGCAAGCGCTACTACTGTGTACTGCACGTGCGAGTGTCAAATGAAAGCGAACACGTGAAAAGAGAGAGAGATAGAAAGAAAGAGGAAGGGAAAATAGGGAGATATAAATGGAACAAAGATATCAAATGGTAGACCGAGCGAGGCATGGAAAGAGATTGTAGAAACAGAGAGCAAGACAGAAAGACAATGAAAGAAAGAGAAGAATAATCAGAAACAAAGAAAGAGAGAGAAACAATAGGAGGAAAGATAAATAAAAATAGAAAGAACGAGAAAGAGATTGACTAGAGCGAGAACGAAAAGCAGAAAGGAACATGTAGAAAAAATAGATAAAAGAAACAAGCAGAAGGAGGAGTAAGAAAAAATAAAGAGAAACAACGAAGGCCGCCCAGCTTCGCTTTTCCTTCACGCTTGGCACGACTCGCGTTAGCGAGTGGTGCCAAGCGTGAAGTGCCGTCGCTGAACATGGAGGCTACGCAATTCATATGATTTACAGGGCAGATCCTGCGTTCCTTACGACCAAAAAATTGTATGTGTCATGCTTCTAAGCGTCATCATATATGCTCTATTCAAACTCTCTTTATACAGTTTAGTGCTTGCATTACATAGATCTTCACAGCACCTATTAAATGCTGTCTTCAACACGCTGAGCCCGCTAGTAAAAGAACAAATATTAGAAAAACCTGTGTCACTTGTGTTTGTGAAGCGAAAGAGGGTTACTGTGGGAATGCTCATAGAATTGCCTCCAATTGCAGTGTGCGAGCCGCATCGCCACTTACTTACGTCGATGTTCGGGAGTGCTTAGCGATGGTGTAGCTCATCATACGTACGTTAGATATCATCTGTCTAAGCGCTTTCCAAGTCGCGCCATTGGTCGCGCCTCACCTCATTTGGACCAACGTGTGCTAACGTTGGCTCCAACTTACGAATAAATATGAGCTTCGCGTTCGAAGCGTAAATGTTTTGTCTTTATTAAAGTTAATATTGTTTCGTTTATGAATAAAATATTACTTCTCGCTTAGGACTGATCTCAGGATGTCGAAAAAAATTGCTTGGACACTCGACTTTTCTGCCTAACACCAGCGACACAAACATGAATCTGTGTAGCAACACTATTAAAAATTTAAACTCGCAACAGCCTCTACGCCAAGAAAATAAGCGAACTTAATTGGACATAGTTCCTATCAAATTCTTTTTTCATTCAAGGCTATGGCTGTGTGCGGACCGTATATTTTTTCCTGACTTGTAACCAAGTATAGTGGAATGCAGTTCCACTCTCCCACCTAGCAGACTACACCGTACATTAAAAAAAGTCATTCTATTGTTTTTGTGAGTCCTGACCTGACTTTCCGCGTATGTGATTATCGTTAAAGATACACGCGAACTCTCTTTGTAGGACATTGTACTTTCGCCCTAGAGCCGTGGAACCCAAAGGAAAGTTAGCCGGCCTCTTCAATGAGAGTCATATACGTGTCCCGTGAAGACTCAGAGAAAAGATAACACATATTAGGGTGTAGCGCAAATCGTCCGCGCTTTATTAACCCTTCATATCCCAGCATCCAAATGTCTAGGCAAAACACATTAGCACAGTGTGATTAAGTCAGCCAACGCATTGCATTAAAAATCGATGTCACATGTTGGCATTACTTCAAAGTTTCATGAACACATCTTCGTGTGACAGCTGTTTTGAACAAATTGCGCACCGAACAATGGCGTTCTCCTCAAGTTTCCCGTCGAGGTGAATACCTACATTTTTACAACGAAGACGTCAAGCGCTACGATGGCGGAGTACATATAGGCAAGATTTACGGCTGCAACAATTCCAGTAGAACAGCGATGTTGTCTCGGAGCACGCAGATGCGCGCTATGGCAGACGTCTTGGATATAATGTCTGAGTTCCACGCGCGAGTCGATCATCACGCTTGCACGTCACATTAACGAGAGACGGCGTCCGCGTCAACGACTTCGGCTCGACTTGACAAAGGGTGTCACGACCCTGCTGCCGGGGGAGGCCGCGCTGACTTCGAGGCATCCTCATTAAGACGGACACGTCGTGCGATCTCGTGGAATCGTACAAAACGCCGGGTAGGTAGCGTTTTCACACTTAGGATTGTAAGAAGAGTACACCACACCGCGCTTTTCGTAGGACCTTAGGTTTCGCTTTTCAATAACAGGAGCTACCTCACACTGGCAGTCACGTAAGCTCGTCCGCGACAGTAGGCGTGCTGCGACTGTCGTAGCCGTCTTCAATCAGACGACACAGCCTTTGTCGAATACGTCTCGCCAAACAATCACGTTTGTCCGTTGTATTGGGACGTACTAGATTACGCTGGCGACGCGTTTAGTTGTTCTTTAGACTCGCCATGGGTCGCACGTCTGTCATACGTTCCAAAGAGGAGCAGTGGCAGTACAAGGAACGTCGGTGTGCCCAGAAGCGTGAGAGAACGCGTTGCCGTCGAGCCAATGACACCAACGACGATAGGGCAAGTTAAGCGGAACCCACGCGCAACGCCTAGCTATCGGAACGCTTCAACAGCTTCGCTGGTCTTCCCGCTTCACAAACAGTTTGAAGCGCTCTAAGTGTTTTTAACGCGATAGTGTTAAAGAGCTCGTATCACAGAAATTCCGCCGTAGGCGTCGGCGCCGTTGGTTGTGAGCGAAAAATCATCATCTTGTCCGTGACCGAAAAATCGAAAAAGCTGCAAATAAAATAAATAATAAAAATGTTGTGCCCGAGTGAGAATCGAACCCAGGCCGTCTGCGTGGCAAGCAGGTGCTCTACCACACAGCCACGCCTCTGCTTGGAGCTGCACTGAAAGTAACTTTGATGCTTCCCAAAAATACGCGTCCTGTATACAGGTGTCACAGTACGAGATGTAATATGGCAGTAATATTGCGTGGTACAAGGGTACATTGCCATCGGGCGTCACACCGCGTCAATATCATAACGACTCGGTGTTTTAAAGACAGCCACCCATTACAAAAGGCACACACATTACTGCGCGTATTCCCTTAAGACCACATAGTGGGTGCATCGCAGCTTCGAAAAAGGTTCTCGCGCATAATTGCTCCTGGTTTCAAGCATGCTACCCATTACATAAGGCACACACCTTATTGCGCGCATTCTGTTCAACACTCCTAGTGTTCGAAGTGCGCACTAGGGTTCAGGATATTGCTATCGCGTTCAACTCTTAAAGGCGAAGCTTAAGCATCCCCCAATTTTTTGATAATTTACATAAAATGCCAAAGCGATTTTCAAATATGTGGCTTTACTAGAGACAAGGAAGGACTTATCTTTTTTACTATGTAACTTATGTTGCATTGTGAGCAGCCAAACGAACTTGACATTCCGCTGCGGTGTCCACATTTGGGGACACCAGGCACAGCGAGTTCTGTTGAGAAGTGAACTCAACGCCGCACGGTAGTGAAACAGGCTGCACTAGCGTGTGGTTCTGCAGAAATCATTATCTGCAGAGCGGATAAATACGCCTTTTAGCAGCTCTGTTTAGAATTTATTTGCTTTATCCGCGCCACGGAATAAGCGGTAAATACATATATGCCCCAACTATCGAGTTGCCTACAGCAGGCACAGCAGGTTCGGAGTGGGAGCGTTTCGATGATAAACGCGTTGAAGCAGAGCCATCTAGAAGAGAAGGTCCCTCGAACGATGCTGTTGACGATGATGAAAGCGGTCAATTTCAACATAACGGTAAACGCATGGATATTAATGATGAACGACGGTAATGATGAAAGGGTTGAAGCAGAGCTGTGGGCAAGTAAAAGTGCCACGAATGGTGAAGATGGCAGTGATGCTGAAATCCTTGATGACAAGTGTAAACGCGTTCATGATGACGATAATGTAAGACAATGAAGAACGTGTTGAAACAGAGCCGTTAGCAAAGAGAGGCCCCGTTGTTATGCCACGGCTCCCAACCCAAACTTCCTTGCTTCAACAAAGCATTCAAGCTGGTAGAACGTCTGACGCAACCAGCGTCAACACCCGCTGATGCAACGAGGCGGGAGTCTTACGCAATCCCCGGTAACTCCGGCGATGCGGCTGACGCAACCCGCGTCAACACCAGCTGATGCAACGAGGCAGGAGCCTTACGCAATCCCCGGCAACTCCGGCGCTGCGTCTGACGCAACCGACGGAAATCTCTCCCGCAACCTGCGGCAAGCCCTCTCCCCCGCGGATCCGGTTCCAGCCAGCGACCCACGGCGGTTCCTGATTGGAGGCTTCGAACTACTGGCTGATGCAAGGGGTCGGCCAGGGCTATAGAAGAACCATGCTGCGCGGAGAGAGACAGCGAGACAGCGAACGAAGAAATCCCGGGTCGTCGTCGCACCGCTGTGCGAGCCCAATAAGATGTCGGCCCCACCGCCGAATATGTAAAGCCTCTGTATATATGTATATAAATTTGCCTTAACTCACCGTCGCCTTGATCGCTCCGTCTATCAGCTCTGCGCAGAAGCAGTCGCAAGCTGAGACACCTGTTACCCAACAGTGGTGACAGCGGTGGGATCGGCCGGCGTCAGCTACCTCGATGCGGTGAGTGCCTGGTGTTTTCCCTTCAGTTCACCAGACTTCTCTAGCACAGGTTATCGTAGTTTAGAGAAGGTTGTGTGAAGCATTGGAGTGAGCTTTGATTGTTTTGGGCCAAGTCGGAGCGCTTTGAAACCAAAGTTAATGCGGAGGGTGTAAACACGGCAGGTTGAGAATTGCTTGCGTGTCTTTCTAGTAGACTTATAGGGGATACGGCAAGTAGATTCTAACGAGGGCAAATAGCAAGAGGCTAGTGTGAACGATGGGGAACCTTAAAGTGAAGGAACTCATCAAAATTTTTGAAGAACTCGGCCTTACTCTGGGCCGTGCAAAACGAAAGCAAGCGATCCTTGAGGTTATGCAGAAGAATGGAATAACGGCTGAGGAAGTCGATGAGGCCTGGGCGGATATCGAAGAACGCCGCGAGGAGGCCGAAAGACGAGAACTTCGTGAGCGTGAAGAAGCCGAAAGACGAGAACTTCGTGAGCGCGAGGAGGCCGAAAGACGAGAACGCCGTGAGCGCGAGGAGGCCGAAAGACAAGAGCGCCTCGAGATGAAAAGAATAGAATTGGCGCTTCGTCAGTGTTCGCAAGTGCCCAGCGTAGCTTCTGCGACGGTTCAGGCTAGTGGACATAGAATTCGGGACCAACTGCCACCGTTCGTAGTGGGCGAGGACATGGCGAAGTATCTCGTAAAGTTCGAACACGTCTGCGATAGAAATGGCATCGAGCGGTCTCTTTGGGCACAGAACCTGTTAGCTCTGCTTCCCGGAGAAGTATCCGACGTAATAACGTGTTTGTCGAGAGAGGCGTTTGAGAGCTCTGACGAGGTTAAGGAGGCTCTGTTCGGAAGATATAAATTGTCACCCGAGGCTTTCCGGCGAAGGTTCCGGTATTCAAAAAGGGGCAATGAGTCACACGTTGACTTCGCGTTTCGTCTTAAAGCCGACCTAATTGAATGGCTCAAGGGCGAAGATGTCTATGACGATCGCGATAAAGTGGTAGAGTGCATAGCATTGGAGCAATTCTACCACTGTATCGAAGATGATGTCAAGCTTTGGCTGCAGGATAAGCTTGGAGAAGTACAGCTAAACAAGGCAGCAGAGTTAGCTGAAGAGTACTACACTCGTACAAACTTGCACAGTAGGGCCGTGCGTGTTGAAAAAGCAGAGGGAAAGGAGGGCTTTTCAAAAAACTCTGATGACCGGAAACCTGCTCCGCACCGTAATTTCAGAAAAGACCCGTCTTTTACGAAGGAGACTGTGAGGGAAGGGCAAACGGAAGCGCAGAAGTTGAGTGAGCTTCGCAAAGAACGCACTGATACTACACGGGCGTTTGAGTCACGGAAGCCGCTAATCTGTTACAATTGCAAAAAAAAGGGCACATCGCGGTAAATTGTAAACAAAAGGTTGCTTTCGCAACTATCCGTGAATCGGAAAAGAACATGCGGTTGTTAGAACCGTATATTCAGGAGATTAGCGTCAATGGGAAAACGTGTCGAGCACTTCGAGACTCAGCGGCAACTATCGACGTTGTCCATCCTTCATTAGTGTCTCCGAACGACTTGACAGGAGAATGCGCATGGATCAGGCAGGTCGCTGAGGAGCAGAGCACTTGCTTACCGATCGCTACGGTGATCATTGATGACTCTTTCGGTAAGCTTCACACCGAAGCGGCTGTGTCTGCTGCTCTCTCAGATTGTTTTCCTTATCTTTTTTCGAACAACTCGGAGCAGCTTCTCAAAGAGCAGGGTAAATCGTTCTTTCCCAGCGTTGCGTACATGGCCCTCACGCGATCGCAAGCGCGGAAGCTTTCACAGGAACTTGATCTCGTTCCATGTAGTACGCCACCACCGGCAAAAGCGGCCGAGCTGCGTGACCTTGGCAGCGAGTCGAGCGAGCCTCGGACAGAAAACTCTCGGTGTGGGTTACTCGAGCCGCCTGCAGCTGAAGCGGGTAGCGTCGTCTCCGTCGGCGGAGAAACCGAAGTGGCGCCGTTGGGCGAGGCGGACAATACGCTCAAGCCTGTAGCTGAAAGTTGGTGTGAGCTGTCGAGGGTTGATCGAGCGACGCTCATTCGAGAGCAGCGTGAAGACATCTCGATAAAAGCGGCAAGCGTAAAAGTGGGAGTAAAGAAAAAGAATGCTTCAGAGTAGGAAGGAGCAGAAATTCTGACTTCTAGCGATGTAAGCGAAAGGGGTTCAGAGGTGATGTTGGAACAGTTGAACCTGGAGCCAAGGTTTAGTCAAGTCCAGAAGGAGGACTTGAGAAGGGTTGTTTCTGAGTTTAAAGACGCGTTTTCCAGCCGTCCCGGAAAAACGACGGTTATTAAGCACGACATCGAGCTAACATGTGAGGAACCAATCCGTAGTAAGCCGTATCGATGTTCCCCTGTGCAGAAGCAGATCATGAAAGAGGAAATCGATAGAATGCTTGAGTTGAGAGTCATAGTACCGGGTGAGAGTGACTATACCTCTCCTCTAATATTGGTTCAAGTGCCGGGAAAGGATCCTAGGCCATGCATCGATTATCGGCGCCTTAACGCCATAACTCGAGACCAGACCTATCCGATACCAAATCTAGAGGAAAAGGGTGGAAACAGTGCCAAAGTCAACTACATGTCCACGCTAGAGCTCGTGCGAGGTTATTGGCAGGTCCCTCTTACCGAGCGTGCTAGGCGCTACGCCGCGTTCGTTTCTCCATTCGGAACGTATCGGCCACTTATGCTGAGTTTCGGACTGAAAAATGCGCCTTATTGCTTTTTGGGTCTAATGGACCGCGTTCTTAACGGCCTGTCCGAGTTCGCACTGCCGTATCTCGACGATGTCGCCATCTTCTCGAACAGCTGGGAAGAACATGTCGAACATTTACGAGTCGTGCTGAACAAGTTGAAATAAGCGCGTCTTACAGCGAAACCTGCTAAGTGTCACCTAGGATGCGGCGAGGTGTCTTACCTGGGACACGTTGTGGGGCGTGGCCGGCGTCGACCTTCAGAGATCAAGGTAGCAGCCGTCGTGAACTATCCACGACCAACCACCAAGTCTGAGATAAGGGCTTTCTTAGGGCTAGCGGGATATTATCAGCATTATGTGCAAAACTACTCTAGCATTGCCAGCCCTCTAACTGACGCACTTCGTAAGTCGGAGCCAGTTAAAGTGACATGGGACTCGGAGAAAAAGAATGCGTTTTGCAAGCTTAAACAAGCCTTAAGCGAAAAACCCGTTCTCATGGCACCCGACTTTTCCAAGGGCTTTATCATTCAGTGCGACGCGAGTGATCGCGGAATGGGAGCTATATTGTGCCAGAAAGATGAGACTGGTCACGAAAGACCAGTTTTGTATTTAAGCCAAAAACTGAGCTGCAGGGAAGAGGCGTATAGTACCTCTGAAAAGGAATGTGCCTGCCTCGTGTGGGCCGTTCAAAAGCTGGCCTGTTACGTCTCCGGTTCCATGTTTGTGGTCGAAACGGCCACTGTCCTCTAACCTGGTTGAATAACATGTCGTCCAAAAGCGGCCGGTTATCAAGGTGGAGGATGATACTCCAACAACACAACTTGAACGTTCGTTACAAGAAAGGAAAGCTAAACGCGAACGCAGACGCACTTAGTCGCGCGTTCTAAGCAGTGCCGTCTTCGGCTATCCTTTCGGTTTTTCGCTGGCAAGTTGGGGCGAAATTTTGTCCTCATTGCGGCCTCAGCTGAGCGCTTCCGTCCTGAGTGATCTCAAGGGGCCAACATTATTTTGAATCCTGTTTCATTGCGTTTGTTACACGTGTAATATTTTGAGTTCTGCTTGTAAGAGTTTTGTGTCTCACATGTGCCTCTTGATATAGAGGGAACAAAATTTTCACAGAACCGTAGTTAGGATTATATCGTTCTATTTAGGTCTGGTGTTTTGTCGGGTGACCGAGGGCACTTGCTTGTGTCGTGTGTTGTCTGTTGTCGGACCGTTCTTGACAAGTTGCAGAACGATCAACAAGTGCTGCTACCAAGGATCGTCAGAATAGACGAGCAAAGCAAGTCGACACATCTTAGCGACAAGCCACTGGAGCCGGGATCCGGCCTGGCGACTGGGATCTGTTCAAGGAACGAAGCGTGGAGCCAAATGTCCCCATGGCCCTGGAAGTGAACCTGGATGGACCTGGCGAACGAGCGCGCCTGGCATCCGAGCCGTGTGGAAGCAGCTCGTCTTTCCGGCGCATTGTCTGGCGGCGGGGGTGCTGTTATGCCAGGGCTCCCAACCCAAACTTCCTTGCTTCAACAAGGCATTCAAGCTGGTAGAACGTCTGACGCAACCAGCGTCAACACCCGCTGATGCATCGAGGCGGGAGTCTTACACAATCACCGGCAACTCCGGCGATGCGGCTGACGCACCAGCGTCAACACCAGCTGATGCAACGAGGCAGGAGCCTTACGCAATCCCCGGCAAGTCCGGCGCTGCGTCTGACGCAACCGACGGAAATCTCTCCCGCAACGTGCGGCAAGCGCTCTCCCCCGCGGATCCGGTTCCAGCCAGCGACCCACGGCGGTTCCTGATTGGAGGCTTCGAACTACTGGCTGATGCAAGGGGTCGGCCAGGGCTATAAAAGAACCAAGCTGCGCGGACAGAGACAGCGAGACAGCGAACGAAGAAATCCCGGTTCGTCGTCGCACCGCTGTGCCAGCCCAATAAGCTGTCGGCCCCACGGCCGAATATGTAAAGCCTCTGTTTATATGTATATAAATTTGCCTTAACTCAACGTCGCCTTGATCGCTCCGTCTATCAGCTCTGCGCAGAAGCAGTCGCAAGCTGAGACACCCGTTACCCAACACCATGCATGATTATGACGGTGATAATGATACTCACGATCAACCCGTTCAACTGGTGATGAAGGCGTTGAATATGATAAGCGATGACGAGGACTATGCCCAATGCGAGAACAGAGCCATCGGCAAGGAGTTTGCATGTGCAAACAGGCCACGTGTATGAGCACTTTGGTCTATTAGATAAGGTGATACCACTGCTTGGCTGGCCAATGGCATTCCTAGCGCACGCTGGAGACATTATTACAACTCTTTTTCAAGCTGCCACGTCCTCATAATAATCCCCAAACCAGGAATAGGAAGCGAAAATTGTTGAATAGGCCGGAAGATGCGACAGAACTGCATGGAAAGATTGGAAGCAGAAGCCGGAAGTAAATGCAATACCTTTCACTTGCTGTTATTTGTTTAGTTTATTTTTAAAAGTGAAGCTGTTTAAGGTAGCCGTAATTTCCGCAGCCTGTGGTATGTGCTGTGCTGCCTACAAGAAAACTATGATAATCATAAACGGGTATGCGCCGCAGAAATAGGGTAAATATAAAAATGGCATGGCAGGGCAAGAGGGTGGGACAAATATGGCTGTCTGGTCATGACATGAATAACATCAAAATCATTTCGCGTACGTCATCAAACACTTTCCTCCAGACATGTGTGGCACATCCCCATATACCACAGGGACGCGGTATACGGGAATGAGCCACAGGTGATTGACAGTTTGTATATACCCAGGAACAGTGAGAACAGACATTGGTAATTTAAATGAGAGAGCGTTAAAGGGATGCTGAAGGGGTTTTACAATGCGGCAAAACTTTGTTGTTAACAAGGACCAACATTGTTGTCGACGATGGCGTAAATTCTTTTCGCTGTTATGGCAGAAGGAGCTTTAAAATACACGAAAGAAAAGTTCGCCTTGCTCCCCCCAATCAAGCGCGCCAAAAGTGTGGGCGTGGAAATTAACTAACCGGATCTACGTCATAGTCGGCAGCTTTGGCCACGGTGGTAGAATAACAGGTGGCCCGACGCGCCGTTCCGCCAATGCGCCGCGCGTGCCACGGAGGTGCTCGAGTTGCCGCCGCTTTTCCGCAAGGTGGCAGCAGGTATACCCTGGGCCGGTATCTCCGCTCCGGAGCATTTGAAAGCATGTGGCCAGCGTGCGTCGCGAGCATTTAAACTGCAATTTACATCTTTAACTTTTGAGAAAGTTAAAGATGTAAATTGTAAACGGAAATACAGTAGGTGGAAAAGCACGTCAATAGAGAGTTTTAGATGCGCCTCCGCAGCAGCTCTGCGGACGCTCAACTACAGGTTTCCAATATTGTTCTCCACCTCCGTGATTCTTGAGCTGAGCACTACGATGCTCAGAGGAGGGAAAGGGCCACGTTTGTCTCTTTTCTGGCTACTTGTTTTTCACATTAGAAGGACGATCATCGTCAAAAATAAGGATGAAGCGCACCGAAGACATCGACAGTAGAAGTGGACGGGACAGCACTTCTACTGTCGACCTCTTCGGTGCGCTTCATTTTTATTTTTGAACAGCGACACCGAACAGCGAACAGCGAGTTCGAACAGCGACACCAAAGGAAGTGACGTCCACCACTGCCGCCATTAAAACAAGCTCACGAATCGTGGCAAGACACTCTTGACAAAACTAGGTCCGCCGATCGAAATGTCGGCGAGCCTGTCTGAGGCATACATGCTTGTTCGTTCAACCTCTATGGTAGACTGGCTTACTGTGGCAGAGCGGTAAGCGGTCCCGAGACCCATGATGCAGCTGTTATCCTAATGAGGGCGATTTAGAGCACTACGTACTGAAATATGGGAGCACACAATACAGCTGCAGATGCTTAGAATTCTGCAGCGATCTGAGCACTATGCTTGAATTTGGTAAATAAAAACGCTAATGTGTTTAAAAAACTTCTCAACTTTTCATACTACTGTCTACGCTACAATGGGAGAGCTGGAAGAAAAAAATCTACAATGCGTTCAGAATAAAATGGGAACAATGTGGAATGTCTGCTATGAAAGTACTCTGCTATGAAAGCAGCTATCACGTGTACTCCACTGACTGTATGGAGGTGCAATACTTAAAAAGAGGAGGCCTAATTGTACATGTACACTTACCAAAGCAACTATAAACAGCATATAGGTTTCATATACGAACACAAAAACATTGATTTATCTTAGCATACCCAAAACCACACAAATACAGAAAGAGTAAACTGGAACAAATTGTTGATAAATTGACGACTATGACGTATACACACATACTATAGTGAGAGGTCTGTTCGTAAAGGACGACTGGAAACGTGTTTTTCAAGCTGCTGCGAAAAATGGCTTTTACGGTGCAGATGGAACCAACGTACTACTATCCCAACATTAAGCTCTTTCGTTTCAGTACTAGCAGTGGCACAAGATTTCTCTAAAGTTTAGTTCTAAAATAGTACTGTAACATTTTCAGATATATCATTTTACGAGTCATTGATGCAAGATAAGTAAACAAGCACTGAACTATAATATAAGAATTTGAATCAGACATGCTAAAGTCTGATATAAACCTAGTGATGATGACTAAAGGTATCCCACGTTTAGCTATTACCTTGTACAAAGATTATGAACTGCGCTTCAATTGAGACGCAAGAGTTGCTTCGGTTAGAAGTTAGTGGCGATGGATGGTGCGCGGTTATGTACAGAAATGGAAGCATCATAAAATTTAATGCGAGAATAGTAGCAACATGAAACACCGCATTAATGAAACGGAAACAAGTTAGATGTTAAATTGGGCATGAGGTGATGCGTGCTCTTTGGAAATAAGTAATGACTGAGCAGAAACCATCGGGATAGTCAAGAATTCGATTCGAGGGTGTGGAGTAGGGGCCGGAGTTTGGTATGCCTATGGTCGTGTGGATGTTTCGTGCGTGCTTACATAAGCTATTTTGCAGAATGGTTTCCGTGCGGGCATATTGGGCTTTTTAACCTTGTCGTATTGTATCCTGCAAAGCGAAAGAAACAGTGCTACGGCGGATGCATACGCATAAAAACGGTTGCGCTGGGGCATTGGATGATCCCTGGCCTTCTCAACCCACGTCATGAGATACAAATATAACGAAATATTTCGTTTAACAGCCCAAGGTAGCGGCGCTCATACAACTAACGTAAAAATCGTCTATATACGAGTATATACATTAAAATTTTAATTATTGTACGCCTGCAGACAAGCACACAGGAGATCAAGAGAACACTAACGACGACTCTCAACTGAAATGGCGCATTGATGTTGAAAAGGCATTAATAAAAAAAAAACTGATCTGCACATGCGCAACCATGCAGCGCTGAGTGTCGACCCGGCAGAGTTGGAGGTGACGCCAGAGATAACTGGTGAGGTATTGCACTTCTTTATGCAATTTATTTGACGCATGGCTCGCGCATGCGCTAAAACTGCTATCGATATGCAATGTTTCGATCATCTGACGCGTTTATTCATTCTTCTGCATTTAAAACAGTGCACATTCATCCAATTATGGCCCGCAATAACACTCTCGAAAATGTAAAAAAATCGTGATTCTCTGAATAACACAATGGTCCATCTACCGTACGTAGAAGCCGCCGTATTAAACAGGAACTTTATATGCCACACCTGCACGGCATTTATTTAATTTCTTGTGTCTTTTACAAAATAAATGTTAGTGCACCTTTTTCGTCTATTACTTGCTCAATTCCTCTCTGCATGACAGCGCATATCTTTCCTAGCTCATTGGCATCAGTAAAGACAACATTAACCTCCTGCTATCTTTCAACATTCTTTAGCCTGTCAGACAAGCAAACAATGTAAGGAGCGACACGCGTGTTGAAATGCCTCCTGCAACCATATTCAGAGTTGAAAAAATTGACATCTTTAAACTTTACGCTACAGTGACTACTATAACGTGATGATATCACGCGATTTGCTTTTCTGCATGGCTGTCTACGTTTGGAAAAACGGGAAAAAAAAAATTTGGCAGATCCCACGTACCGTGGGAATCGATGTTATGCGAAGCATGCGCGAGATGGTGACTGTGGCATAATATTTCATGCTGAGCGAAACGATGCGGTATGACGCTAGAGAGATGTGGAAGTGGTATAAACACACTTATATGCTGAAGAGTCGCGTATGTTTTATATAACCAGTTGTTTACGGTTGCGTAACGATGCCAAAAGTAACATGGGTGTTACCATCACCAGACGCGGTAAGCTGATGTGTAGTGTTTATATTCTTCAATACTGGATAGCGCGAATCCGAACAGCACAAAGAAGAAACACAAATGCACAGGACAGGCGTTACTCGCAATTAAGCTTCATTAAGCAAAGTTCCCCTGGATATACACACAGCCGAGTGGCACACGCAGGCGCACTGCACGTACGGTAGAATCACAGTTGCAGTTGTTACAGTTGCGTTACAGTTGTTATGCGTATACTTATCTGTTATGATGGGAACGCACGCACGTTTCACGAAACCGTGTGTATGTGTAGAAGAGGTTCTTGACAGTTCTTGAACAACGTGCTTATCACCGTGATCAGTGAGCACCAGCAGCTGGACCGGACTTGTTCATCGGATCCGTTCGTGATCGCGGCTACGAGGGGTCTAAGTGTAGTGAAGTGCGAGGTATAGCACAGCTGGTAGAAATCCTGGATGCCTCTTACCATGAAATGATCTATGACGCATCCTGTTATGCACGTGGCAGCGAGGTCTTTTGATGCCCTGTCCACATCCAAGCCGTCTTTCACGCAGTATAAGGACAAGGCCTTGTTGGGTCTTGATAAGTCAATGTTGAAGCCACCGGTAATGATGAGAGGCCTGGTTCTCTCGGCAGATTTATTGTAGGAAGGATTGACCCCGGTTCATGCGTAATCGACGTAGTCCACAACGTGAACGAGTGCATTGTAGTTGAGCGTCTTCAAGGGTTGTTCTGTCTTCAGCTTCCTCACTTGCCTTGTGTCCGCCACGGTGGTGTAGCGGTTACGGTGCTCGGCTGCTGACCCGAAGGTCACGGGTTCGATCCCGGCCGCGGCGGTGGCATTGCGATGAATGCAAAATGCTAGATGCCTGTGTACTGTGCGATCTCGGTGCACATTAAAGAATACCAGACGGTCAAAATTGAAGCCCTAACAATTATTATTATTATCACTTTCCTTGCGTGTCAATGTGTGTGTTCGCGTTTACTGTGTTGGTTGAGACTTTGTATCACCTGTGGCACATACCCGCATAACTTGAACACTGGTATGCGGGTATGTGCCACACGTGACTGAGAGAAAGGGTTTCACGACGTACGCGACAGGCATTTTGCGTTATTCATGTAATGACCAGTGAATCGTGTTCACCATACACTGATCCCCTGCTATGCCAATTTTGGTATATTAGAAGTTATAGGGACCACCAGGAGAGTGCCCAGACGTAGGCGGCTAGATAGATAGATAGATAGATAGATAGATAGATAGATACGTAGATAGAAACGCCCAAAGTGCCTGAGGTTCGCTAAGAAATGCTTCGCATTTAAAAACGTCGGCGGATCTCACACCTTGTGGGAATCAGTTTCATGCGAAGCAGTCACAACGAGTTCTGCATTTCTGCAGAACCCGCTGCATTCTGCATTTTTTGGCTTTGAGCCAAGCGTTACGAGGTGGATCGACGTGTTTTCGTACTGTAGCAATTCTGCGCACATCGTGTACTTACCCGGCACGTCCACAACACTAGCGTTTAAAGGGGTATCTTATGGTCTGAAGTAACGTCACCACTCGCGTTAGAGCATAGACGTCAGTATTATCGAAACGAACTGCACTTTGCGCTGCAGTGATGTAAATATCACACGTAACTTTCGTTAGCGGATTCCTGCGGGGTCGAGCAATGCTTGAATATAACTTGCTGAATCATAGGGATACAAATGTAATGTTTATTAGACTGCTCTAAAAGCCACAACCACAATGGACGTTAACCCGACATGACGCCTGTAACATAGCAGTACATATGCAGTGCGTATTGCTTTGTTATCAAATTAGATAGCCCGCACTACAACCACATTTGACGCTGCACTGATATTACGCCTGCATAGCTTGTTTTTCCAAAGTAATTTCAAGACCTGAACTGGCTTTGTGGTAGAATACCTGACTGCCACGCAGAACGCTTGCGTCCGGTTCCTGCTGGGATCCTAATTTTTATTCTTTGTATTCGTAGGGTCAACGCTGCCGATGCCGGTTTTCTTAAAGGGAAGCTGAAGCACTTTTTAAAAAAGATAACTTTGGAATGTGTAATCATAGTTTGATCCTTGCTGAATTCGAAAACCAATTTGAGAGTTCACAGAAGTGAACGCAAATGGCATTTCTTGGCAAAAAAACAGCGGCTGCTGCCGCAGGGCTTCTTGAACTGCTGAGCGAAGGCGGTGACGTCAACTTCGTTGTGCCGCGTCATCGGCACCATCAGCTCTGTAAAAGCATGGCCTTCGCGATCAGTTCCACCAACGCGCGCAGCCAGAAGTAGCCACGGGGGCCACGGCTCCGCCAAAACCACGGTGGTAGAATAAAACAGGTGGCCCATCGAGCGCCGCGAGCGCGTCGCCGCACTGCTCGAGTTGGTCGCGGCCGCCGCTAGGTTCGCGACGACTTTTTGGGCCGAAAGGCGCGCATTGCAAGCTCACGTTGGGCTGTAAAAACCGGTATCTCTAGCTAATTTTGTGGCTTTAAACGGTTTGTGCTTTTACTAGATTGTAGTGGCTGTCTGCCAGCTGGGACCGCAAAAGTAAGAGCGCCAGGCTTTATGAAGCTTAAATTTTTTAGGGGCGAAGCCCCTTAAAGCGGCACCCGTTCGTCCCTCGTAGTCGTAGTAGTCGTAGTGCGTAACCAGTCGTAACGCTAGTACCATATCTCGACCTCCAAGGTGGTGCCGGTGGGGGATTTTTCCTGTGCGTTGTTGAACAATAAAAAATTCGCAGCGTGCGCGTTAACTAAAAGCCGACTTCTTCTGTCTCTCATTCCCACTAGCAGCCATTGTTTACCTCCAAGGTAGGGCCTGGTGAGATTTCTCCTGTGCGTGATTAAACAGTAAAAATTTTGTTCAAAACGCCGTTGATTGATGAAATAAACCAACGAAAGACGCCAGATGTTTTCTAAAAGCAAAACAAAAGAACGCCAGATGTTTCTAAAGCAAAACGAAAAGACGCCAGCTGCTTAAGGAAAGACGCCAGATGTTTTATAAAGCAATGGTTTTCTAAACAATGAAAATTCACAGCGTACATGTAAAATTAAAGTGAGCTGCAAGTCGTCATAACTCATCGAACCTTTAGTATAAACGCGCCCGATCTCACGTCGGTGATGATGTACTGGGCAGAATTCACGGAAGATTCACGGTTTACCGATGAACCTCCGCAGCTTCGCCCACTCATCATCATTCACTCCGTGGATATGCTGTGATTTTTTTAATCGGCGCGGGTACACCCGATATGACTGTCACAGGGTGCCGATTGCAAGAGACGCGCGCGTATTTTTTTGTAGCGTTAGCTACACTTGCCTAGCCAGAGCAGGTTTTGCGGGGGTCATCATGAGCCGTGCTGCGCATGCGCGCGCGACTCGCCGCTGCTGCTCTGCGCATTCGAGAGGGGTGACGTCGTAGCCATGGCGGCGCGCAGCTATTGGATGCGAAGTATCTTAAGGCGGAGGTCAATCCGGTGGTGGTGTGCGGCGTGACCACCCTTACTGCGCATGCGCATACCCTCTCCACACACCTCCTCTCCACTCCCCCTCACAATTCCCCCTGTCATCTACCCTCTCCCATTTTATTTCCCCTCTCTACTCACCTTCTCCCATTCTCCTCTCCACTCACCCCTTTCCCCTCTCCACTGTCCCTCTCCCATTACCCTCTCCACTTCCCCTCTCCCCTCCCCCTTTCTACTCTTCCTCTGAAACGCGGGCTAGACATGCCGAAATTCTCTCCTGCGCAACGGCACGATGAGCTCGAGCGCATGCGCGTCCCCTCCTTCTCTCTCTCCTCTCCTACGCTGCCCCCTCTCGCCCGCCTGTCGACCGCGTTCCCCGCTCGCCCTGTGAGAATTAACGGCCAGGCTAGATGGAAGATACGACGCGCGTAGCGTCGCTCTTCGCGTTCCACGACGCGAGCTCGGTAGCATGCCCAACGAACGCCAACGGAACGCGATCGTGCAAGTGCTCCGGCTTCGCATCTACTCATGGTCCCCTTTAGCGGGAGATGGTGTATTTGCCTTCGCTGTGCAGTCGCCGTCTGACAGTGCGCTGGTGCCGCTTGATAGCGCCTCTGACTGGCGTTTGCAGGTGGGTAACGCCATGGAGAAGGAGAGCGCAAATGCTGCACAACGGCGCAGAAGAGCCGAGAAGCTTATGTCATCGGATCCCGAAGTAGTTGCATGGCAATTAGCGCTTCAGCGTAAGAAGAATGAACAGAGGAACGCTAAACGTGCTGCGGAAATCTGGAAAGCTCAGAATAATTAGTTGAACCTTTGCTAACGCTACGTATATCCTGGCGTAGCCGAGCTAAGCCACTGCAAATTTTTTTTCGAAAGCGTGAAAATTCCTACCGCGGAGTGTACAGAGTAAAAAAAAAGCATTTGGTTTTCACGCTTTCGTATGTATGTAGGAGGACTGTAGCTGGCGGTCTTTCCGTTTACATTGCTCTTGTGTTGGCAAATTGAATATCGGCTGACACTGGCTCACCCATTGAAGAGTCGAACGCTTTTGGACGATGTGAGGAGACGAGCGTCGCGGGAAGCCTTGAAGAGATCAGCGATGGCTTGTCAAGGCTGACGAGGAACGTGGCGTCTTGCCGAAGCGAAGCGTCGGAGGCGGAGGATATCACGGGGCCGCCGACGTCATGTGCCTCCAACGTTTCCCTTTAGCAAGGCTCCACGCTCGTTGTCAACCTCCGCAAGCCGTCACTGGCCTCTTTGAAGCCATCTCGCGCCGCTCGTCTCTTTGTCACATCACCTTGCATCGCCCTGCGCGTTCGATTTTCCGACGGGTGAGCCTGCGTCGACTGACATGTCGCTAAGGCGCTTCGCTCATAAGGAACTTTTGTGAGTTCATTCTTTCTCTTCCTTTGTGTGCGCTTTGCTTGCTCTTGTGTTGTGTCTCTTTCATGGTTTTATAAAGTGTCGTTCGTATTAAACCTGCAAGCAGCCTCGTCGGTTTGGTGGGAACGTCCGCGCTCCCAACCGTCCATACCTTAAGAACCACACGTTGTCATTACAGGCGTCGTCATTAAGATGAAAACAGTCTTTCAGATCATATACTTCCATGTGTAATATACCGGGTGTTTAAAGTTAAGTTTTATGGCTTTGTTAAAATTCAGCGCTGAGAAGGACGTGAAAACCACTTTTGCAGATATGTTATGTATCCAGGGGGACACATAGTGAGACAATAATTATCGCTTTCGGCCGCCCAATTAACTAAAATTGAATAATGAACTTTTTAATGAATGCAGGAAGCGGCCATGTTTGTATTGAAAAGTTGCAGGCAGTCGCGTTTCTACGCAGTTGCACTTGGAGGAATTCTTCTTGCATGTCTGTGCCCCGAGAGATCCCGCTGCAAAGTTTAATTGCGGTTTGCATGATTACGCATGCAAGACGGTGAGGATCGGCGCAATGTTCCGCCCTGATGTGACGAGCAGTCATTGCTTGCTATCACCAGCCGTTGGCAAAAGGGTAACCGCTGTCATCTTTGCCTATGCCTTCGACCCGTTGTCAGATTAAACGCCGCACGCAACTGCCGCGGCACATCGGGGAGGAGCTTTGCGCCACTGCTCACTGTCTTGCATGCGTAATCATGCCAAACCACAATTAAACTTTGCCAGCAAGATGTCTCGGGGCACAGACATGCAAGAAGAATTCTTCGAAGTGGAACCGCGTAGAAAAGCGACTGCCTCCAACTTTTCAATACAAACATGCCCGCTTGCTGCACTCATTAAAAATTCATTATTCAATCTTAGTTAATTGGGCGGCTGACAGAGATAATAATTGTTTCACTTTGTGTCCCCCTGAATACATAGCATATCCGCAAAGGTGGTTTTCACTTACCTCCCAGTGTTGAATTTTAAGAAAATCATAAAACATTATTTTTGAACACCCGGTATATTTCAGTACCTGGGAGGGGGATCGGAGATCTCTGTTCGTTCCGCGTTCGTTCTGGCGGTGTTACGTCACAAAAGTGGGCGGTCCGCAGCTCTCTTCCGCTGAGAGGAAGAGGACAGCCAATCGTCAAGCGGTGAGCGGCGAGTTTTCCGGAAGTAGACACGCATCGTTTGTCCTCGGCAAAGGGACCGAATATTTCAAAACGAAGTGTTTCTCGCCTTCTAATAAATACAGTTGTTATACGAAAAGATATTGTTTTTCTTTTCAAGCTCAAGCAGTTTCTGAAACAGCAATAGCTTTGAGTGCTGATATTTATTGGTGTTAGTTTTTCTAACGTGCTTGCTATGTTAAGTCGCGCACGCGAAAAAAAAAAAGAAAAGTAGCGGTTGGCGCAGTTTTTCAAAATGTCGTCCCACCGGAATGTCAGGCTTGGCTCCCGGGTGCGGATCGTCAAAGGGAGTTTCTGCTGGCTTTATAAAAAAGCACCCACAGATACGCCGTCGCGCCCGCTGGGGCCGTCGTTCACGAGTGAGGACCGGTACGACACCTGGCAAGAGCTGGTAGCGCTTTTGAACTAAGAAGTCCCTGCGCCTGAGACCACAGCCCAGTGGCAGGCCCGTTCATTTCATTCGCATTGTTCGTTTCGAGAGCTGAAAGCGACGCCGCACTCGCTCATGGCTTCAAACGCATCTCGCACATCCAACCGCAAAAGAAGCACACGTCGCAAGCGCCATTTTCTGAAAATCAGCTGTTGCGGCAGCCGCAACCGCCGCATCATGCGTGCGAAGCCGTTTGTTCGCTCGAGAGAACGCGTGCGAACGGCCTCGCGATCCGTTCGTTTGTAGCAGACATGCTCGTTAAGGCGCGGTACGACGGCACCCAAAAATAAAAGATCAAGCAAAAAAGCAAAAAAATCACAGCATATCCACGGAGTGAATGATGATGAGTGGGCGAAGCTGCGGAGGTTCATCGGTAAACCGTGAATCTTCCGTGAATTCTGCCCAGTACATCATCACCGACGTGAGATCGGGCGCGTTTATACTAAAGGTTCGATGAGTTATGACGACTTGCAGCTCACTTTAATTTTACATGTACGCTGTGAATTTTCATTGTTTAGAAAACCATTGCTTTAGAAAAATCTGGCGTCTTTCGTTAAGCAGCTGGCGTCTTTTCGTTTTGCTTTAGAAACATCTGGCGTTCTTTCGTTCTGCTTTTACAAAACATCTGGCGTCTTTCGTTGGTTTATTTCATCAATCAACGGCGATTTGAACAAAATTTTTTATTGTTTAATCACGCACAGGAGAAATCTCACCAGGCACTACCTTGGAGGTAAACAATGGCTGCTAATGGGAATGAGAGACAGAAGAAGTCGGCTTTTAGCTAACACCACGGTGTAAGAAAAATAATTTAGGTGTGGACACTCCGCCCGACGGCGCGTCCACATAATGTTCGCCTCTTTCCTCCTCTCGGCCCCCATGTCGCAGCGCCTCCCACGCAACCGCGGCCGGCGCATGTACTATAGAATACGAGCTGCGTGCGTAGCGTCCGTAACGGCGTTGCGCACGTGAGAAGTCAGCGAGCAGAAAGACTGCTCACGCGCTCTAAGCAAGATGCCGCGCTTTTACGTACGCAACGCTGTTAGGGACGCTGTGTGCGTCGGGTGCGAGCACGGTCTCGAGAAACGCGGTATGCGTTCCTTGCTCTAGTCGCTAGCGTACACGGTTAAAAAAAATGCAATGAGGTGAAAAAAAAATGAAGAAACACGCGCGTTCGCCTCGTCGCAGTAGGTTTCTTAAGCCCCATGTCGCAGCGCCCCCCACGAAACTGCGGCCGGCGGCATGTAGATTAAAGGCGAACATTATCTGGACGCGCTCTCCTTCGCGGCGGGCGGAGAGTGTCCACACCTAAATGATTTGTCTCTTACACCGTTGGCTACCACTACACTTCTACTTCTACTAACGTTTCCTACGGGAACATGCCAATGGCTGCTAATGGGGAATGAGAGACAGAAGAATTCGGCTTTTACGTTAAACGCGCACGCTGCGAATTTTTTATTGTCAACACACGCACAGAAAAATCTCCCACCGGCACCACCTTGGAGGTCAAAGCGTAAGACTTGTTAGGACTGCGACTACTACTACTACTACTACTACGACGACGACGACGACTACGAGGGACGAACGGGTGCCGCCTTAAGGAGCTTCGCCCCTAAAATGGCTATGCCCCTCAGAGACGTGGTTTTTCCGGCTTCGGCTAATCGCTGTGCGCCGCCAGAATGGGTGCAGAACGAACGGCGCAGAACAGAGATCTCCGATCACCATACTCGTTATGACGCGATATGACGTCACCAAAAAAGAAAAGATCAAGCAAAAAAAAAAGAAATGGCGACACCCCCCGGCTTTGAGTGGCGTCTCCCGCTTCAGCCAATCAGCGCGCTTGTTCTTCCCCAGGAGAACGAACAAGCGGAACGAACAGATCTCCGATCGCCCCCCTGTCTCATCTGAGGGTTTCCTAAAATAGAGTTTACGTAACATTTAACCACGTAGCTTGTCATCCAGACATAGAGCAGCTTGTTGCACTAATGTTGCTAAAAGAAATGGGCCATACGTGACAATCCTTGCAGAGGTGGCTCCACGCACAAAACCCTTCTTCCTGCATTAGGCCCGTATTCTGAAATGCTCCTTACCTCAG
Source organism: Rhipicephalus sanguineus (assembly GCF_013339695.2). Lineage (NCBI taxonomy): Eukaryota > Metazoa > Arthropoda > Arachnida > Ixodida > Ixodidae > Rhipicephalus > Rhipicephalus sanguineus. Next base: position 79,402,288 of record NC_051185.1, read on the forward strand.
TGATGCGGCCTTAACAGCTTGAGGACGCTTTATGACGTATTCTGGAACGCTCCTTACTAAGGTTCCCTCACTGAAGCCCTCCTTGGTGCTTCCTCAAGATGACGTGGGGCTAGGGATACCTTCAGGCCTCCTTACCTTTTTACTTGCACTGAAACGGCGCTTCTCTGCAATACTTTGTCAGCGATAGTGTGTCCGATTTCTTATTTTCGATCGATGCCTTGCACTGCTGCACAAGCTCGCTTAATTGTATCCTCGTCGTTGTTGAAAAATCGCTTGTCATGTGCACGCCAGGTCACGTGCACACGCGTGCGGCGTTGTTTTGTTGACCAGCGTTATTTTGTGGTCTACTGCCTGCTTCTGCTAGGTCACTCTACAACTGCGGGATGGATGCCTCGGTGCGCACTCGTTTGGAAAGGCTGGCACAGATCGTGGATCCTTACCGTGACACACCGCGTCGCATCCCTGCAACTGCTGTCAGGGACGATGCACCGAGCCCCGACACTCCACCTTCTCCAGGCGAAGGAGAAGGTGAGTTGGTACGTGATATCACACTTATTCCGCTTTGTGTACTAACTCTTCCTTACCTCAGTGCTTGAGTGTGTTCAAGCTTTGGCACGTTTAGAGTTGTCAGTAGTGAATACGTTCGCGTCCGGCTTTTGCGTGTTGCACAGCTTTCGCTAAAACTGCGACACTTGCTTCGACGCAGGTGTTTGTGTGGGCACTGCGTGTGAAGTACCAACGCAGAAGAAAATATTGTGCTGTCGTGTAATGCTGGAAGTTGTTGCCGAAGGCAACAACGACTGCATCACGCGTCATGCGGATCTTTCAAGCTTTTGCCTGAATGCTGCGGTTCTCGAGGCGACGTTTTACATCCTGACAGATTTCGACGTCCAGATGGATGTGGAGCTCCACAAGAAACTTGCGGCGTTATTAACAGTATAAGCGTGTCGTGTTTACCGGCACGCTCAAGTGCAGCTACGTGAGCTATCTGATTTGCCTCCGCTAACGGAGGTGGCAGAAGGCCCAAATGTAAAGGTAATAATACCCCGCGAACGTGCTGGCTAGCAAGTTATCACGGTATTTTGACGTGCAGTTGGACGCGGCCGGTACCGCATTCAGGTTAATGTGTTTGCACAAAGAACACGACGCATGTGCTGGTAATTTGAACCACTTTCTGA